>NW_019416585.1:114177-126757 GCF_000390285.2 Anoplophora glabripennis | reverse complement strand
AAAGTAAACTAAAGCCTTAAAAACTTAAAATAAATAAATCATGAGCTAGTCGAGAAACCACTTTAACCGCTCAGTTATTTGTCGAGAAACGAATTGAACGCATGAACGAAACGAACTCCAATTAAGAACTTAAGACGCGCGTGATTTTTAAATTTCTCGATTTCTCGACACTTTTTTCTCGTCTCGAGTAAGGCCAGATTTCCCGGGAATTCTCGCTTCGAGAAGTCTCGACCAGAAACCCTACTTGATGTATATCTCTTATACACTCTATTTATACACTTAAAAATATAGGTATATAATAAGTATAGGTAAAAGTATAGCAAATCTCTCCGACTGCTCGCGACTTGATCGCCGAGTGGCCGGTATCGTGACGTCATTACCTGTTCTCCCGCAGTGTTGACCTTTTTATGGGTCTTACAAATTCAGAATTAAATATATCGCTTATTATTAATCCTATTGACCTAATTTTTTAAAGATATATGTAGGTGGTTAAATACTATCAGAAAATGAAAGAAAAAGTTTAAAATTATATATTACTGAATGGGCGGTGTGTAGCGTTCCCTAATAGAGTATGTTCGCAGACGTTAATTGTAAGGAGAGGTTGGGTAAATTAGGGAGTTGTATAAAATAAAGTTTATACAGCGTGATTAAAATAAATTAAACGAAATTAATAAAAACTTCAAGTAAAACTGAGATATTGTTTTTTTTCTCGAAATTGGAAACCCCAGTTTCAAGACCTATAACTTCCCAAGGGTGCAGCTTAGTATATCTAAAGGTAAGTTGCGTTAAATCACAATATTTTGAGTTTCCCTACATGCCCCTGTCTGTGTCGGTTCTTATGCGAAACACCCTGTATAGGGTGGAATAATTTCTATACTTTTGACAAAATAAAAATAAGTCACTGGCACGATTTTTGAGAAAAATTGAACGTTGAATACTCCATCTCTATATCTTGACTAGATATTTTAATAGTTCGGGATAAAACGGGAAAATTGGAAAAAAAATCGTCTTTTTTTCCCGAAACAAAAAATTGGAAAAGTGGATTGATTTCTGAAGACTGTATTAGATTACTCAGATTGCTTCAGACTTTATTGACCAATTTCTATCTATTTAAAGACAGCAATAATTCATTTGCAGCAGTTTTAACGTAGTTAAAAGAGATTAACACCAAAGTCTAAAATAATCACAGGTTCATATTGCGGAATAAAATCACCGAAAATCTTTTATTAAAGACTTTGACACAAAAAATTGAACCCTACAATAACATAAATGAAAAAAAAAGTTGTTGATGAAATTTAGAGCATAATTATTCAATGTCTTCAATATGTGGAACATGAAGGAAATAGGTACTTACTGAATCATAATAAAAATAAATGTCCACATTTTTTCATGCTTTTTTGTTCCAGTATTTAATTCCAGTACATACCAATATAGGATGATCATGAAGTAAATCAGTCATATCAAAACCTCTATTATTTTAACACAACTGTCAAATTAAATTGTTAATGTCACTGTTAGTGACAGTGAGTAAAAATGCCATTTTTCTACCTTTCTTTATGTAAATGATTCCATTTGTTCACCATTGAATTGAAAAGTCATGACGTTTATTTCTGTTTAATTAAGTTTTTTGCGGGAAACTTTTCAACTAGTAAGAATCTTAATACAATTTCGTGGGCGCGTGTAATAATCTCAGACATTACTGATTTGTATGTCTTTGTCGGGGAAAAATTTTGTGGCTTACACATTATTAACTGAAAGAAATAGGTATAGGCCCTATACTATAGGGAATCATATTATGGATCAAAAGGGAATCAAGTTGCGCATCTATATTTGAAAAAAATATAAGGGAAAATCAAGTTTTGATGGTTTTAAGTCAACCAATTTTCACCACCCTCTATAATTGACCCCCCCCCCAACCAAAGTATAAACCAAATTGTGTATTTAATGAAACACCCTATATATTTGTGTGTCTTTTGTTAAGTCTCAAGCAAAATTATGAGTGAACAAATGTTTATGTGAAGGTATTTGTTTCTGCGGATTCTTAATTTTAGCCGTATTTTCTTTTTGAATGGGCAGTTTGGGATATGCTTGTGTGTGTATGTTAATAAGTGCGAATAAACATTCAAAATTATCTCATCAATCAGTAACCGTGGATTAATTAATGTGGTCATATATGGAGCCGTTGATGAAAACTGTATTAACTGCACATCTTTATGTACAGCGATTTGATTAAATAATTATAAAACCAAATCCACCGAGCTGTCGATCAAGCCAGCGGTTCTAAAAATGTTCCTGTATACAGGGTGATTCACAACTTATCCAAAAAAATTTGGGAATAGATGCAGCATGAGAAATGGAATCAATATCGTAAAAAAATTTTTTGTAAAATCCTTATAGTATCCGAGAAAAAAAATATTGAAGTTATAGTACATTCAGCCACTACATAGCTGGACAACTGTAGTCTCTAGCGTCATTCTCCACGTGGCCTCAGCGACTCCGAATACTGAATTCGGATTTTGCAATCGTCGTTGCGATATTTACTTGCTATCTGTGGTGTTTACAACAGGTTTTTAGTAGTTAGTGTCAAAAATGGGTAGTTTGTGTCAAAAATGGTTTGCGTGTACTAGGAGTTGATGGATATCGTCTTAATTTATGGTGAAGCATTTGTGTTATGGTGAATCAAATCAACATTTATGTTAGTTCGTAGAAACTGAGTACAACGGACCCAAACGTGTTTACACATTGGTGGATAAAATTTTGAGCAATTGTTGTAACATCGGGTATGTCAAATGATTTTATTATTTAAAAACACAAATTAATTTTATTAATTAATAAAGGCAAAAGCAGTTGAATTTGCGGATATAAAATAGGTGCGATAAAATTATATTTGCATATTTCTTTCCTTGCGAAAGTTTTTGTCCGTTTTTATCACACCGCCATGCCGGTCGCATTGTGCGAGGTCAGGTTTTACAGTGGACCAGTTTCCAGTGCCGTGCAGAAGTGTATTTTTAAATCATTTTCGAACTGCCCTTTTTGATTTTTTCTTTACAAAATTGTATTTGTAAGGGTCCCCTGTATATCCAGAATTTTTTTTTTGGATAAGTTCTGAATCACCCTGTATTATTGTGACAAATATTAAAAAAAATATTTGTGCCAATCAAGTTTTCGCACGTCTATTTATTTATTTGTCAAATATTCTCTCCATATCTGTAAACAGTCCGTACGTACGTACAAGTCATATTCATATTTGGTTTGACAGTGCACAATACTTTGGTTTATTTATACACAATAGAGTATGTTTTCAGCTGTTAAATTTGTCAAACAAACCTTTAAATTATTTAATGAAAATATATTTTGTTGTAAAATATGTTCTGTATATTAATCCTGTTCTAGATAAATGACATATCCGAAGCAAGCTTTTTTTATGTTACCCATCTGTCAGTAGTCCTAACTTCGCTTAATATTTTGCTTTTTAGGTCATGTAAATTACTACATATATCGTTCTTTCGTTACTGTATCAATTATATTGCCCCCATAGGAAAACTATAATTATGGAGTATAATCAGGATTTCTTGCGGAACATAAAATTGTATAACAGAAACTTTTGTTCAGAATAGTAGAATAATTTGAACAAAAAATGTTTTATTATTAAATTTAATAGCGGAAAAACATAAATATGCACAGACTTTGTCGATTACGCAGTGTCGGTAAATAAATCAAAATATTGTGCAAACTAGTTAAGAAAATATGTGACACGCATTGTCATCATTGTAGTCGGAAGAAAGGATATTCCAAAAAAGAATGAAAAATATGCAGGACTTTCTTTTAAGGGGTTGTTATATGGGTTTGGAAATTTTAAAACATCTATTTTTATTTTTTTACCTAATAGTAAAATACAACATATCAAGAATATTTTCCCAAAGTTTCAAGTCAATCAGAGTAAAACTAGGGGAGAAAGAGCCTTTGGAAATTCCTCTCATTAGGCTCGGCTGCTATTAGACCAGGGCGGATCTGTTTTGAGGTGGATGTGAGAGGGGGCAAGCAAATTTTTGCTGGAATACCGTCAGTACAACACTTAATAAAAGTGTAGATCCCTAGATTTGGGCGAAGTCCGGAACATTTTCAAAATTGCAAAAACAAAAAAATACCTATATTACTTTTATATTGGAATTATGCATTTTGGAAGAATATTGAAGAGGAAAAAAGTTTTAGAATTGAATTTTGCACAATATACCTTAAGTTAAAAATGTTTTATTACCGATGTTGCAAAATAGTAATAATTGATGAAAAATGGCAAACTTTTTTAATCACATATTTTCAAAAATATAGTGCTACTTAGAACTAAAAAATATGGACTTTTTGCACATAGTTAACATGAAAATTTTTTCTTAATTTTATCTGTGTTTAACAAAAAAATTAATTTCCAAATAAAAAAAAATTGTTTCAACAAAAATTATATTAATAATTGTAATAATTATAACTAAATATATTCATATTCAGAGTGTTGAAATATATACATAAAACATTTTTTTAATTGAAAAAAACGGTAAAATATACAGTACATTTAATGCATAAATAATGAACTTTGTTTATAAAAAAATATGTGCAAATTAGACAGTTACGATATTCAAATTTCTTGGCTCGCGAGACGGATTAAAAAAAAAGATTGAAATTGGTCCATTAGTAGCCGAGATAATGCGATTTTTATCGTACCTTCGCATTTTGGACCTCCGAATTCAGCCTCGGAGCGAAAGCCCCCTCCCAAACTTTTCGTGTTTTGACTCACTTTTCGCGCGTGCGAGCGACAGCTTTTCCGCTAATTTATCTATGTTGCCGATAACTTAAGAATATGAAATTTGTTTCCAGCTTAGAACTCGGAAAAACGAAGCCACTGGATCAAAGATTATTGCTAAATATTTTATAAANAACCTGTAAAAATTTTGTTATTTGTACCTCATTCGGTTTTCAAATTACAGCCAATTTTCATATTTTTTTTTGGAAACTGATGGCCCATATCTCTTCAGAGGTGAACATTTTACTAAGGCGATTTTTTGCAGAACGTGTTCTTTTGAAATGTAGATTCACTGGTATCATTTATGCTACTCCATTCAAAAACACCCTGTATAAATTATAAGTTTATCTTTAATCAAAATTTCAAAAATTTTCGATATAACTGAGACAACTGCAATGGGCCTATCTACAGGGTGATTCAGTCATAATGTCATTAATTTTAAGAGCATATATAGAAAAATGAGTATAATACGATCGCGTGATTAAAAAAAAAATTTTCAAATCATTATTTAACCCCCTTTTCAGGTTGTTACTGACCGGCTGACGTCACAATATTATGCACGGCTACGATATGAACAACGCGTCCTAGATGCAACGTTGCCATATTTGTGTTGCTCACGTCAGCCAATAATAATTTAAAATGCAATAAATCCGTTTTTATTAGCATCATAATTTTAATATTTTAACATTTGCTGTAAGCCCGAAGGGGAAGGTTTTCAAACAATTCTACTAAAAATTAGTAACGCGGCCCATTCAGATGTTCAGGTAGAAAATGCGTCCCAATTAAACGATTGCCATTGACATTGACATGAATCTCCTCTGAAAGCTAAACCGACGAGTAGTGTGCCGGTTTTCATCTGATCAAATGTGACTATTATGGCTGCAAAGAAATTAGCTGTTTCACTTTAAATAAAATTTAATATTGAAGTTACAAAACTCCAAAAGTTCAAATAATTTAAATTTCATTTCATAACCATTTCAATTTCGTTACAGAAATAATGTCATAAAAAACCAACACTCACTAGATAAATTATAAAGAGAGGAGATGTATGTAGTATTTAAATATTGACTGTAAGTAATAGAAGAGAGACTTGTATATTCCATAAAAAATTCCATAATGGGACGGAGACAAATAAACAACTCGGTACGTGTTTCCGACCTAGGGTAACCTGTGGTTCAGTAACCTTTTAACCCACTTTTAATTTGCACNAATAATTGTAATAATTATAACGAAATATATTCATATTCAGAGTGTTGAAATATATACATAAAACATTTTTTTAATTGAAAAAAAAAAACGGTAAAATATACAGTACATTTAATGCATAAATAATGAACTTTGTTTATAAAAAAATATGTGCAAATTAGACAGTTACGATATTCAAATTTCTTGGCTCGCGAGACGTCGGATTAAAAAAAAAGATCGAAATTGGTCCATTAGTAGCCGAGATAATGCGATTTTTTTCGTACCTTCGCATTTTGAACCTCCGAATTCAGTCTCGGAGCGAAAGCCCCCTCCCAAACTTTTCGTGTTTTGACTCACTTTTCGCGCGTGCGAGCGACAGCTTTTCCGCTAATTTATCTATGTTGCCGATAACTTAAGAATATGAAATTTGTTTCCAGCTTAGAACTCGGAAAAACGAAGCCACTGGATCAAAGATTATTGCTAAATTTTTTATAAATTAACGGTAAATGTCGATAAACTTTGACCGCTTATATCTCGAGAACCAATAAATGGAATTTAACTTTTTTTTTTAAAGAAGCGTCTCCGAATTCTTTAAAATTCCAATTTTTGAAAAAAACTAAATTACAAATTAATAAATGTAATCTAATTGTTTAAAAATTAAAAAAAAAAGAATGAACTAAAAATTTACTATGGCCGTCCTAATCAACCGATTTCAATTTTTCAAAAACCCTTTGAAAGGTTGAGCGGTCTTTTCTATGTGAAAAAATTTTCAAGTATCTAGATGCTTTATTTGAGGCTGTACAATTTGAAAATTCGATTTTTTTTTTCAAAAGATTACTTTGCGAACACTATCAAGCCGATTTTAATGAAATTTGGTGTGTTGTTTTATTATACTCTAAATTTTTTTTAAACCAAAATTAGAATGCCCTCGGAGCAATTAAAATATTTTAAAAAATATCCAAAAAACTTGATTATTTTGCCTTTTTTTCATCAATTATTATTACTATTTTGAAACATCAGTAATAAATTTAAACATTTTTAACTTACAATACATTGTGTAAAAGTCAATTTTAAAATTTTTTCCTCTTCAATATTCTTCCTCTTCAATATTCTTCCAAAATTCATAGGTTCCAAGATATAAGTAAAAAACTCAGATAAAATAGGTATTTTTTTTTAATATTTTAAACATTTTTGCAATTTTAATGTGAGGTGTACTGAAGGTATTCTAGCAAAAAATAGCTTGCCCCCTCTTACATCCAGGAAGTGGGATATTTCGACAATCCGCCCTGGTCTAATTGTTTGTCTGTCTTTCTTGCTCACTTTCCTCGATTTCTGAGGGTTGCCATTATTAAATATGCTAGTTTTATGGAGCTGAAATCGACAATTATGTAATTTAAAAAATTATCCGTTTTATTCCTACTTAAAACTAATCGCTTTTTTCTCAAATATCTATTTTTTAAGACGGTGGACATGATTTCTCAAAAACCGATTTTATTGAAATTTTGCACATTTTTCTGCATAGTGATTGCGCGAAGGTTTTTTTCTTTAATTACAACTTATTTTGCAAGGCACTACCGATATTTGTACTTTTTTGCTTACAACTTCAACTATGCCAAAAATTCAAATTTCATTTTTTTTTTAATTTTTATTCAATCACGGAATCACGAGCAGTACGCAGCTACTAATAGAAAATATTTAGTTTCTTAATTTCCGGTAAAGCTATCATGAATTATCCTGACCACCGCCAGGATACTTTTTTCTAAGAGGTCTTCGAAAACCAGGTCCCAACGACTGAAAATTGTTAAATGAAAATTTTGTAAAATATTGCTTAAATGTTTCTCCTTTATAAGTATGCCGATATCTCCATTACTTACATTTATTGAAATTACTTAAGTTAAGAATTATTTCCCTTCTCTGTTTTAAGTTCCATTTTGTTAGAAACTTGTGAATTCAAAAGTGTGGCAAAAAAATTAGATGCACGGGTTTTGTTACTAAATCATGTACTTTTCGTGATGCTACATGAAATACACTTAACTCCCTGAAATGATTCATTCTTTAAGGCCAAAAAAATTTAACAATTTTTACACAGCAATTATTTTAGTGGTCCTGTACAAATACAGAAAACAGTATATAAAATTTGTTTCTGATAATGAACATTCATTCATTAGCAAATAAAAATCTCTTCGGCAACTGTCAATTCCAAATATGAACGTAAAGCATGAACTTTTTACCAGTATTTTGTTCGCTTAAAAACATTGACGCCATAGACAGTTCAATATAATGAAGAACTTGTTGGATAATCTGATGACGTCAAAACAGAAGTAAATTATTGTGTAATTACTATCTAGAACCTATTACCTGTCTGCGAATAAAAGACGCGAGCTGTCAGAGTTAATTATGTGTGGTTATACCGAAATGTTTGTGTAATAATATCAAATTGTGTAATGTTATAAACAAATTTTACCAAACAATCTTTATTTTCCATTATTTCAGTGAAATTGCAAGAAAATATTTGAAAATAGAAATATTTATAAGAAGTATAAATACTAGAAGTTCTAATATTTTTCGATGTTAAAATTTATCGAAATTAAACAAAGGTTTCTTATGTTTCTCTGTCAGTCTAGAGATCGATATTTTTTAATATTACGTGATATTCACTCCCTAAAACTACTCCTTGTGCAAAACAGGGAATTTGAATAATATGACTACTCTAATGGTTCTCAATAAGTTGTAACAATTTTGCCTATTAATTAATATTTATTATTAAAAATGTTTACTTATTATTAATGTACCTATCTTGCCATTAGTTAAAAATATTTTCCAAATTTGTAAACACCCCGTAGAAATGATCTTTATATACAGAGTAGCGCGTCGTAAATCTTCGGTGTAATAATAATAATAATATTATGCCTTTATTTTTTGTGTAAAACAATTATTTTTACAAAAATTCCATAATAAATTAGATTATTTCCATGTTTCGTTTTAATATATTCTTTAAGGAGTTTTGCCAGTACATAGTACAAAAGTAATCGACATATCGTACTTTTTTACCAGCCTTTGTTCTCGGGTTAGGCTCTGTGGGGGAGGACCCGCTTTCAGACCCCTAGGCCCGCTCTAATCTTCCCAGAGTCCTCAGTCGCATTAAAATACGGGGGAACATTTCTACTAGATGCAAAATTACATTTTGCCAAAAAAATTCGGGTTTCTATTCCTTTGCATGTTGATTTATTAAAAGGTAGTCCAATATCCTACTATGTGATACAAAATAAGAGAAGATAATATTTAAAAAAGTGACTATTTATTTACCCTTAGGGATAGGCAAACCTGCTGCTATAGAATAACAGTTACAGCAGCGTCTGCGTTTCTTAAATGACAGCTACAAAGTAGCAGCTTAAAAATAGCAGATGTATTGTACGCATCCTTTACGCACTTGGCTAATGCCATGCCATGCTGAAGAAGCGGAAGCAGGCACACGCGGTAGCAGCTGCGAACGGCTCGTTTGCTATCGATTGCGATCGCAATGCGATGTGTCGTTCTTTGACGACCGCGTTCGGGCGTTCGCAGTTGTCAATCTATTAGATTTTAGTAGATATGGGAAACAGTCGGATAGTCCGGTTATGAATGATTCCAATAATCGAATGATAATTCGTATTACATATATTTCGTTCGGAATTAGCTAGAAAAATTGTTAGTAAATATTTTATTGCACTTTATGACTGGGTAGGGTATGTAGAATGATCATATCAAAAAAGTAACTAGAAAGAAGTGACGCTAAGTTGGCAAATTGCAAATAAGTCGCAAAATTACATGTTTTTTCACTTTTTGGTAGTATCAATTAGCCAGAGCTATATTTAAATATTGGTGTATTTGACCTTATTCACATATAGGGTTACCAGATCTATTTCATGACAGACCCGGAGACATGACCCGTTTGTATAATTGATGCCTAAAAAAAAAAGGACGTAATCAGTAATCAGGAAATATCTACTTCGTGTGGAAATAATTGATGTCTAAAAAAAGGACGGAATCAGGAAATATGGGCAATGTTTTCGAAGAAATCACAATTTTTCCAGAAAACCCGGAGAAATGACATGTTAACCCGTAGCCTGAAGATGTACCATCAAAACCCGAAGACTCTGGAGATCTGGCAACACTATTCACATATCGATTATATTATGTATAATATCTATTCACCAACTGTCAAATACAAATATGAACGTAAAATATTTTACAAACAATTTATTCACTTAAAAGGTATTGACACTTCATTAACGAACGACTTGTTCGTTAATCTGCTGACGTCAAAATAAGAGTAAATTAGTTCAGTCTTTATTTAGTTCCCCATCGTTTTTTTCTTCATGGGTTTACAATAACAAACACAATTTTCCAAAGATTCCAAATATTTCTCTTAAACAAAGTAAATAAACGTGAAGATGTAGATGTCATAAATGGTATCGAAATATTCAGTATCTAGTATGTATTTTGACTTTCACTGATACATTTAAAAATGAAAATAAATGATTTTAAGACTATTTTTATATTTTTGTATTTGTCATAACGGTTTAAATAAGTTCTTTTTCAGTTACTTAATTAAAATAAATTGAAGATTGAACTGTTAAATGATGACATGATTGCCCATTTACAATTAGACATGCTCCTTCTGTAGAAGCTCTACATATGGGTAGTAAATGTTTTCAGTGTGTATTTTGTTAGAAACAACAATTTTTCAGCGGATATTACAATATACAGGGTTTTACAAATTAGTAGGTCAATCCGTTAACCACATATTCTTTAGACTAAAATAATTTGACTTCTCTTATGTCACTTTTCATTTCGCAGCGCCATTTTCAAAATACAGTGTCAAAATTAAAATTTAAAAAATTATTTTTATTGGTAACTCCGGCGATTGTAGAGATATTTATTTGAAACTTTGCACATATTTTGGTCGGCACACTTTTTGTGTAATTTTGGTTTAAAATATCAAAACGCAAACGGTAGGGGTGGGGGGGTTGCAGTACCCTTGGACCCCCTATATATATTTTTTTAATACCCCTATGCTTTCCGAATATCGTTTTTTTTTTTAGATAAAGCGGCGTTTTATTCAATTTTTTTCACTTGTAAGATTTTTTAGAAGAATATTGTAACTTTTTTGGATACGCGACATCGATTTAGTCGACGTTAGACTTTATTTTTAGGGGTTATATGAAAGATTTGAGTCGTTCTATTTATTTCCATTTACCAAATAAAATGGAAATGATACCTAATCATTATGATCAGCGATATTTAATTTGAACTAAATCTAACATATCTAAAAAAAGTTGCAAATCTTAACAAGAGTGAAAAAAATAGAATAAATCGCCGCTTTTTCTAAAAATAATATTCGGAAAGCATAGGCGTATTCAAGAAAAAAGAAATGGGGGTCCATGGGTACTGCAACCCCCCTCCCCTCCGTTCGCGCTTTGATAATTTAAACCAAAATTACACAAAAAGTGTGCCCACTTAAGATCAAAATATGTGCTAAATTTATATAAAAGAAAAATCGGAAGTTATCAATAAAAATCATTTTTTAAATTATAATTTTGACACCCTGTATTTTAAAAATGGGGCTCCGAAATGAAAAGTGTCATAAGAAAAGTTTCATTATTTTTGCCCAAAGAATATATGGTTAACTGCTTGACCTACTAATTTGTAACACCCTGTATTATATTAAATACAGTTTTTTAAACTGAAATATAAAAGGTCTATAAAACACTTAAGATAGCTAGTTAATAAGACCGTTAATAAAGCATTATTTTACTAACAAGCTATAAATTTGCAAATTTTCGTGTAATTTAGCTCATCTGAAGATAATTATTTTAAAATTAAGTAAAACGAAACTCCCTATTATTTTTTTGCATGACCTGTTTGACCTGTATTTTAATTTGTATTACTATTTTTTCTTTTGCTATATTAACTCGACTTGCAAAATTCATTTGAATACGTGGGCTCCTCATAGCTCCCTCTAAATCTGTGAAGTGTTTACAACGGTAGTCATGTCTACCGCCGCTAGGGTTTCTGATTTCTCGGCCTATTTTTTTTCTCGGGGCTCGAGAATTCTCGACTAGGAATTCCCGGGAATTCTCGAATTCTCGAGAAATTTCTAAAACTTAAAAAGTCATAATTTTGATATTGCAATGCGAAATATAAACATTCTATTATACTTAACATTAACATTTATTATTTATTTAATATTTTTATTAATTACTTATATTTCTACTTCTACTAACAAAACTAAATTAAACTTTGAGTATCTTCTTAAAAACCTTTAACTTGTTTTTTTATTAAACACTTTCAATATACTTATGTTTATTTCAATGTTTTTGAATCGTAGTTTTCTTCCAATAATAATTATTAATAATCATTAATCATGCAGTCTTTTAATTAAATAAATAGTAAATAAGGAATTTAACCGAAGAAATCTTAAAAAAAACAAGCTTTAATTTAAAGATACAGAAGCGTTCTTCCTATTAATTTATCACTTCAACATTAGGTATCTGCTTATAATAAAATTTCTACACAGACTTATAACTAGGTACAGGGTGATTCACTATATTTTGACCCCCC
>NW_019416585.1:101525-109474 GCF_000390285.2 Anoplophora glabripennis | reverse complement strand
CTGTTAGGTGTATGTTTTCATGTGGAGCTTATTTACAAGTAATGATTAGATTACCTTACGGGTGTAGTACGTAAACATGTAGTCAGACTGTCAAGAGGCAACAATGGGCAGATGAGATGTGATCAGGGTTCCTGGCAATCACTCGTGATATGTAACAAACAAGTACTGCTGTATGTTCTTAATACGTAACTAATTATGGTTTACACTCACCGGGGGCGCCCCGCCCCGTCCTTCGCTGTCCTATCTGGCGGTCTCTCGAATAAGCATCCCCGATGTAGGTTGTGCATGCATCTGGAACACCTGTAATCAAAACTACACACACATACGCTCACTTCTTTCATCCTCGTATCTCTCGGCTCAGCCCCTGGATACGGCGCCCCTTGGCTAATGCCCTCGGCCTCACCATTCATTCTCGTATCACTCGGCTCAGCCCCTGGATACGGTGCCCCTCGGCTAATGCCCCTCGGCCTTACCATTCATTCATTAGTGACAATAATAATAATGACACCTTTCACTATTAGTGAGAATAACAACACATGATTTATAGAGACAGATCTGCCCTAATGACGTACTTTTATTACTAGGGTTTTAATAAGTAATCGCTGAGAACGTATTCACGTATTACCCACTACACTGCTGAAATAATACTCTCGTCTCTACCGCTGGAACCCAGAATCACACCGTCAGCTGAATCTACATAAAATAATAACGCTATGAAATACAATCAATCATTTATTGAGAACTAAGCCTAGTTGTTCACTTATTTGTTTATTTAATTCTTTTCTTTTAAAACAGTTCCTAACATTCGGCCTATCCTGACGAATTCTCGTCCCGAGGATTAGTCTGTTTCTTCTCCGGAGTCTGCCGATTTAGGTAGAGGAACACCATCTTCTGTATCATCTTCGTCATCTTCTGAGTCTGATATACCTCCTGGGGTAATCCACGGTTTTAATTTATCGACCGAAGTCACGTTATCATAATTGCCTTTTTGTCGTCGGACTGATCCTGCTAAGTCTACTACCCGGTAGCGATCATTGGGTAATATATCTTTAATCACCATAGGACCAGCAAACTTGGGTCTTAGCTTCATGCTTGTTCCTTCAGGAGCTGGCTGTTTCTGTATGACTACTAGATCACCAATTTTGTATAGACGAGGCTTCCTTCGCTTTTTGTCAAATCTTACTTTACTGTCTTGCTGGCCTTTTTCGATTCGTTGTAAAGCATCCATTCGTAGGTCATCAAGATCAGTTTGTTTGCTCGTTGTGATAGCATTCCTTAGGACCGTATCACTAGCTGCTGTTGCTCTGTAACCCATAAGAAGTTCCGTTGGAGTTTTGCGCGTTTGCTTGTGAACAGTATTATTCATGGCAAACTGCACTTCTGTTACATGTAGGTCCCAATTTTCCTCATCCCCACAAGCAGCAAGGCTCGTTACTAGAGTCCTGTTAAAACGTTCCACCTGTCCGTTAGCACGGGGAGTCGCTACCGCATTCATTATATGCCGTACTCCTTTCTTTTCACAGAAATGTTTGAACTGTTTGGACGTAAACGCGCTTCCGCGATCACTAATTAGTCTTTTAGGTATTCCATAGATAGGAATTAGTTCTTCTAAAAATCTTATAACTAACTTGGTTTTTGTAGACCGAACCGATTTCACCCAAAGGAACTTCGTAAACGAGTCCACCAATAGGATAAGATGACTATTTCCACGCAATGTCTTTGTCAGAGGTCCTAAATGATCTATATGTACGGTCTCGAAAGGTATTTTAACTCTTGGAATAGGGTGCAAATATCCTTCTCTTTTTCCTGTTGGTTGCTTTGTATAAAGACATGATATACAGCATGCAATATAACGTTTCACGTAGTCCCTCATATTGGGAAACCAGTAGTGATTACACAAAACATCCAAAGTTTTCTCAATAGAAAAATGACCCATTTCATCGTGGGCAGCTCGGACCACGTGCTGTCGCATCCCTTTTGGTACCACCCACTGAATACCTCGTACAGTGATGCGAT
Source organism: Anoplophora glabripennis (assembly GCF_000390285.2). Lineage (NCBI taxonomy): Eukaryota > Metazoa > Arthropoda > Insecta > Coleoptera > Cerambycidae > Anoplophora > Anoplophora glabripennis. The sequence goes on along the minus strand of NW_019416585.1, from coordinate 107,458 downwards.
ACACTCGTCCGTTTCTCAATGCGTAGTTTTTGTACACTTGAGTTTCATACTCCGTCTCCGGCGGTTGTGACAGTACTTTTCGCAAATTAGCTATTTTATTATCAGTTAATTGCGCGGAGAGTACCCAATCAGCTGGCTCAATCAATAATATTTCTGGATCTTCACTGGGGGGTTCTGAAGGATCCGGGTTTCTGCTGAGAGCGTCGACGTGGCTCATTTTTCCACCTGGACGATACTCAATTTTAAAATGATACTCTTGTAATTGCAACCACCATCGAGCTACCCGTGGCAAAAGGTCACGCTTCGTCCAAGTTGTTTTAAGAGCACTGCAGTCGGTAACTACAGTAAATTCCTTGTCTATTAAGTATATTCGGAATTTTTTTAGAGTCTCTACCACTGCCAAGGTTTCTAATTCATACGAATGGTATTTATTTTCAGCAGTTGTTGTAGTCCGACTGTAATAGGCCACTGGATGTAATTTACCTTCGTCCTTTTGTAGAAGAATACCACCCAATCCTTGGCTGGAAGCATCAGTATGAACCTCTGTTGGAGCTGATTCTGAGTAGATCTTCAGAACTGGTCGTGTGGATAACTTATCTTTTAAATCCTGAAAAGCCTTTTCTTGTTCTGGTCCCCAGTGCCACTGAGTGTCCTTCTTCGTTAAAAGCGTTAATGGTTTTCCAATCGTTGCATAATTTTGGACAAAGTGTCGAAAATAGCCAGTAAGGCCCATAAACTGGCGGACATGATGTACATTTGTAGGGGTAGGAAAATAGCGGATGGCTTTGCACTTCTCTACTCCAGGCTGTACACCCTGACCCGATATTTCATATCCCAAATAGTTTATAGAAGAATGGAGAAAAGCACACTTCCGTGGATTCAAGGTCAAACCTTCATTTTCCAATAGTCTAAGAATCACCTCAAGTTTTACCAAATTTTCCTGTGGTGTCCGTGAAAATACCAGCAAGTCGTCTAAATACACAGCCGCTAAATCTCTGTAGGGCGCAACCAATTTATTCATCAGTCTTTGAAACTCAGCGGGCGCGTTGCACAGACCAAACGGCATCTTATTATATTCAAAATGCCCCTCTGGCGTTACAAAGGCCGTATATGCCTTTGAAGATTCGTCAACCGGAATCTGATGATACCCGGACATCAGATCCAAAGACGTGAACCACATAGAACCTCCAAGTTTATCGATTTGATCGTCCACTCGCGGTAAAGGGAAGCGGTCTTTCACTGTTAGCGAGTTTAGTTTACGGTAGTCTACACACAGTCTATAGTTACCACCCTTTTTCTTGACTAATACTACCGGCGAACTGTACGGTGATTCGGACGGCCGCACAATCCCATTTTCAAGAAGCTCATTTACTATAGTCCTAGTAACATCTTTTTCTCCAGGCGACATACGATATGGTCTATATGTAAACGATTGTTCCTTTTCCAGTCGAATGCTAATTTTTGCTGATTTTGCTTCCCCTAATTCGGCCACACTCGTTGCGAAACAGTGGCGATATTTTGAAAGAAGTGTCTGCAGTTGTTGCTTAACATCGTCATTAACATTTCCCACATTTAAAGTCTCGACCCCTAGTGGTAGATGATCTTCAGGTTCTTTGTTGACTTGTGATACCAAAGCTTCTTCCTCTGTGACACACAACCACGCTCGAGCAATTGGAGTTTTGGTTGTTAATTCTATCTCACTGTTTGTCAGGTTAATAACTGGTAAGATGGTGGATTTGTTCGGACCACATGTCAGTAACGTTCTTGGAATAACATGTTCCTTTCCTGGAGTTGAACGAATGCTGGACTCGACTACGTAGTTTCCACCCTCCATGGATTCAGAATAAACTACCTTTACATTGGCAACATGATTTGGAGGAATTATTGTTGGTTTTTGAGCCCATAGGGTAACTTTGGCATTCAGATTTCGTTCTTGTTCCTTAGTTAGTTTCAACTCCTGGAAATTCTTTATAACGACAACGTCTGGTTGTTCTGTGAATGGCTGTCCTACTAAGAGAGGCACGCGTTGAAACCCATCTGGAACCACCTCTGCCGAGACATAAGCCTCTACTTCATCTATTTTAAGAGTAAAACTAGTTCTTCCTGTCGTCTGCAAACGCCCGTTTCCATATCCACGCACAGTAATGACTTGGCCCCGGTCAACAGTTAAATCTAAGTCTGTAACCACAGTCTCTTTAATAAGGTTACATGCACTACCGAAATCAATGTATGCCTTTACGTGCCGTCCATTGATCCAACTGTCTTTATAATACTTGTCATTGCCACTAATAGCAGTTCCTAGTCACAACACCTTATTCTTTGTATCCTCAATCGCCCGCGGACGAGAGCATGTTTGCTCTGTATGGCCAGTCCGCTTGCAATTTTTGCAGAAACTACGTCTTGCGGACCTACATACTGAAGCCTTATGACCTTTCTTCTTACAGAAGAAACAGCGAATCTCTGATATCGAATAAGGTTGGTTAGATTGTATTCGGACCATTCGTTCTCTTCGAGAAGCCCGTGTCATCGTTGGTAACGTGCGAACTTTCGCTTGTCGACAATTCTTCAGAAATCTTAGCAGACTCTCGACTGTCTTATGATCTCCAGCTTCAGCTGTTCTCTGCAATATTTCATCTCCCAGTCCATCTATGATGCAAGAGACGGCGTTCTCCCCAGAGATATTGCATCTCTGCAGTAGGGCTAATTTCCCGAAGAAATATTGCAACATTGTCTCGTTAGCACCTCTACTCCTTGCGAGCATTTCCCTTAGTAACTCAGGATAATTAGCTCTTGTAGGAAAGGTATGTAGTAACAGTTCCCGTAGAGTTGCCCATCTAGTTATTGATTTTGGCAAAGTGTCATACCACTGGCGCGCTAATCCAGTTAATCTCCTGGTCGCATTAAATGCCGCCAGATCTTCCGACCAGCCGTATATTTGTTGTGTCAACTTTGTCAATCCACTGCTGGATAGTTAATTCGCTGCTTTCAGGGTTATATAGCGGTATCAAGTCTCTGCGACTATCTGATCCTGATGCGGAATTCCCCAAATTCTCCAACAGTCCTGCTATAACATTCGTGAGTCGGTGCATTTGCATGTCAGGAGACGTTAATAGTGGTGGATCCGTACTCAACTGTGACGACGTGGACGCGTTGAAGGGTTGGATCACAGTGCGATCCCCAATATCACTTTCTTCACTTGAAGTGGATAGTTGTCGTATACGACGGCGTGACATTTCGGTCTTTTATTATGTCCACCCTGTATATATGTAATATATCTCTGACAAATCGCTTCGTAAGTCGTACAGTCAAATTTAACAAACTTTATATACAAATATAGAGCAAGGCAGGAAGTCAGGAAATAATTTGTTTCTTAAAAACGCGAACACTAAAGCTTTCAGTAAAAGCGAGTCAATAAAATCGAGAGAGTTCACTTTATGAATAGCATCATTACGTTCAGCGTTCTAAGTTATCAGTAAAATAAAATAAACAACTCAAGCCCAGCACAGCCTCTGACACACCGCACCACACTCCGTAAATCGGTTAACAGATCCTACCGACTGAAATTGTTAGGTGTATGTTTTCAANCAGTCTTTTAATTAAACAAATAGTAAATAAGGAATTTAACCGAAGAAATCTTAAAAAAACAAGCTTTAATTTAAAGATAAAGAAGCGTTCTTCCTATTAATTTATCACTTATAATCAATAATCACAATCCATTCATTAACAAAACAAAAATAAAATAATCAACTAAAGGAACAGGAACTAAATATTTTCAGAATCAACATCAACATTAGGCTTATAATAAACTTTCTACACAGACTTGTAACTAGGTACATTAAAAAAATAAGAATCATCAAAGTAAACTAAAGCCTTAAAAACTTAAAATAAATAAGTCATGAGCTAGTCGAGAAACCAGACGAAGCGCATATTTACTGTGCAGTTTGGCCTTTGTTTAGTCCGACAATTGTTTTGTCGTATAAAATTTTGTTACATATTGCTTCTGGTGTTTTTTTAAAGATTGTAAATTGATTGTAAAGACAGACTAGCAGTAGGTAATGCTCTCTATTGAAAAATCAATGGTGGGGGAAATACCAAACTTTACTGGATAAGTATTTGAAAAGTTTATTTCGGACAAAAGCAGAAGAATGGAATTTCACTATAAAAAATAATGTTGAACACATTTTCTCTATATTTCAATAGTACTTAAAATAAAACTGCCCAATTATATTTATTTTTTTTTAACTTTGTACCTAAATTTTTCCGACCTCCCTAATATGGAAGTCAAGAGCCGCCACTGATTATATTGCCTATTATGTTATTGAGATGTGGCTTGTTGAATAGTGTAAAAAAATTGCTTTAAATTAATCAAATTAGGCATCTCTGCAACTGCAGGGACTAAAGCGATATTATGTGCATGAAATAGTGGAACTGTTCGAGCGCAATGCTATTTTCACCACTGTTTGGAAATTCTCAAAAACTGTTTAAATTAATTAACTTCGTAGCTCTGCAACTACAGAAGCTAGAGCTGCGCGGTGTACATGAAATAATACAACTATTTAAGCTCAGTGCAGAACTGTTTATATTCATCAGAACTGCTTAATTAAATTTTGATCTCTTGTTGGAAAATGTGTTATTTTCTATCATAAATGTTTCAAGAATAATTGGAGAAGCTTCTTTTTCGGAATTGTAATAATGTATAAGAATAATAGGCCTTTTTTATCTTCAATGTATTTCCAATGCTCCCTACATTTTGAACCTGAAAGTTTAAGCCTATATAAAAAATATTCTGCATTATAAATTGATGAAATTTAAGATACCGAGTTTTAAGTGATCCTGATTAAGGCACGTGGCCTCAATCATTAGTAACAGGTGAGGTAACAGGTTAGACTTTAATTAAAAAAAATCTGAAGTGATTTACGAAAAATCACTACGAAACAAAATCACAGCAGACCTTGAACAAAAAGCCATGAGAAAGTGTTCTTCTTTTTTCAATATCACCTCAAACAAGGCTGAAATGAAACAAAAACGGATTTCCAACGGATTTTTTTTTTCAAATATTTCGAAAACTAATCATGTTAGCCTTGATTTTTTTAGAGGCATAATGTTGGTCTCCTAATTATGCAACTTTGCCCCCATTTAAGCTACTTCGTATCTCTTATCGTTTCCAAGATCCCTGTAGTGAGAAGCGAATTTGTAACAGCTTGTAGTGTTACGTTAAAAAATATAAATTTGAGATATAATCGAAAAACCGGAAATTATGAAAAAATATAACGTGTGCATGAACACAACATGAAAGATCTCTTTACAAAGAGAGAGAAAAAAATCAACATCACCGAAAATAGCAACCGATAATGAATATACGCCGTGTAATCTTTCAAATGGTTTAATATATCGAGATGCAACGAAAAAGTTAAATTTTAATTTAATGAAGCAAGAAGTCTCAGTTTAAATTCAAAAGTCCATTATATTGATTATTTGTTCCCATTGTCTAGCGATATTATCACATTTCAAACATTTTAATTGGCAATCGACACAGTTTACTATTCAAGAAACGAATGGTCTTTTCCCCCGCCCTAATAGTTAGATTTACGGGCATTTAATTGAAATTGATCAAATTTTTGTTTAATTGTATAATTGTTACTAATAATGTTTAATAATTCTCGTATAATCAGAGAAATGGCGGGGATAAAAATAAAATGGCATGGCAGCAGCACACTTAGTTTTTCTTTGATTGATTGCAATCATATATGGTGTGAGGTGAATGGTAATCCATTTTATTTTTTTATTAATAAACGAAAAGTTTTAAAGGAAAATTGCTAGAGAGGTAAAAGTTTCTAAAAGAACCAGTTTATCTAATGCGTATTTTTGGATATCGAGTTTTTACGAAATATAAAAGTTATGGCAAAAAATGGCTTGAGGGGTGGTTATTTCAA
>NW_019416585.1:67600-101203 GCF_000390285.2 Anoplophora glabripennis | reverse complement strand
TAAAAAAAAATTTAAATGCATATTTAAGCTGAAAAAAAATATTTTCAAATCATTATTTAACCCCCTTTTCAGGCTGTTACTGACCGGCTGACGTCACAATATTATGCACGGCTACGATATGAACCTATGAACAACGCGCCCTAGATGCAACGTTGCCATATTTATATATTTTCGCTCATATAAAGACAATAAATAAACGGTTTTGCTCACGTCAGCCAATAATAATTTAAAATGCTATAAATTATTTTTTATTTATGCAATCAACATATTAAATTGTTATTGTTGCCCAGCAAGAACCTCGAGGTCTGAGCATGCCTTGCCAAAAATCAGTTTTTATTAGCATCATAATTTTAATATTTTAACAACATTTGCTGTAAGCCCGAAGGGGAAGGTTTTCAAACAATTCTACTAAAAATTAGTAACGCGGCCCATTCAGATGTTCAGGTAGAAAATGCGGCCCAATTAAACGATCGCCATTGACATTGACACCGAATCTCCTCTGAAAGCTATACCACCGACGAGTAGTGTGCGGGTAGTAGTGTGTTTCATCTGACCAAATGTGACTATTATGGCTGCAAAGAAATTAGCTGTTTCACTTTAAATAAGATTTAATATTGAAGTTACAAAACCCCAAAAGTTCAAATAATTTAAATTTCATTTCATAACCATTTCAATTTCGTTACAGAAATAATGTCATAAAAAACCAACACTCACTAGATAAATTATAAAGAGAGGATAAATTGTATGCAGTATTTAAATATTGACTGCAATTAGAAGAGAGACTTGTATATTCCATAAAAAAACAATGGGACGGAGACAAATAAATAACTCGGTACGTGTTTCCGACCTAGGGTAACCTGTGGTTCAGTAACCTTTTAACCCGCTTGTAATTTGCACACGTGCACCATATAGTCCAGGAGCCAGATGTGCCACGGCTGCAAACAACTTATTCTTAAATATTTGACCCCTTGAATCCAAAAAACTTGGTCGCAAAGTCTGAAAGTGGTCAGTTTAATTGTAATCAACAAATGAAATGTTTAAATGGCTGTAAAAAGTTTATTTTTATAGCTAGTACAATTATTCGCTAATAGTTACGTTTTCTCATAACAAATATGTATTTTTTTGAAAATTAAAAAAAAATAACTTTAACCAAAGTTATTGCAAATTTAGTGTAAATTTCTTACATTTTCCGTCTCCGCGCGCACTAGTTATACCATATCTGGTTCTACTGGACGGATTGAGACGCACATCTCATTTTAAAGCTTGAACTTTATTTTACAAGATAGGTAAGTTCCATTTATTAATTTATTTATTTAATAATTAATGGCAGCTTAGAAAGTTGTGAAATTTCAACGAAAATGCCGGTTTTAATTGTTTATAAGGTTTTTTTTATTATTCAACTTCGACGAAAAGCCAAAAAAGTTACCGGATATTGTTCTTTGCATTCTAACAATCAAGCAAGGCATGAAATCATTGTTAGGATGCGAGGAACAATAACCGGTAACTTTTTTGGCTTTTCATAAAAATTGAATAACAAAAAAAGTTTTATAAACCAATAAAGCCAACATTTTCGTTGAAATTCCACAACTTTCTAAGCTGCCATTAATTTTTAAATAAATTAATTAATCAATGGAACTTACCTATCTTGTAAAATAAAGTTTAAGTTTTAAAATGAGATGTGCGTCTCAATCCGTCCAATTGAACCAGAGATATGGTAAAATTGGTGCGCGCAGAGACGGAAAATGTAATATATTTGCACTAAATTTGCAATAACTTTGGTTAAAGTTAATCTTTTTTTAATTTTCAAAAAAATATATGTTTGTTGTGAGAAAACGTAATAATTAACAGATAAAAAATTGTACTAGCTATAAAAATAAACTTTTTACAGCCATTTAAACATTCAATTTGTTAACAACAATTAAACTGACCACTTTCAGGCTTTGCCACCAAGTTTTTTGGTTTCGAGAAGTCAAAATACTTAAAAATAAGTTGTTTGCAGCCGTGGCATTCTGTTTGGCTACGGAAACCTATCTGGCCCCTAGACTAATACGAGTGTAGTAGCAAAAAGTTGTCGGTCTTTTATCAAAGGAAAATCGTATCAACAAATTGAATTTAAAATCTAAAATACCGGCTGTGTTCTCGTAGTAGCTGTAGTCGCCCAGGTGCATCGAGTGTACGAAGTGGTCGGTTATACGTCAAATACTAACCTGGCGAGCTTGGACGTAAAACAGAGAGCGCCCCCAAAAAACAAGTAAACAACAGTGGCGCAACAGAGGTAAAATGTAGTACATATGTGGAAATTAAAAAACAAATTGGATTTATAATAAATTACATTTAAAATAAATAGTTTATGAGAATAAAGGAATTTTTGTAGGAACAAGGGTGCCAGACGTGAACTGATCCATTTGTCCCTTCATAATGTATAAAGAAATTATTCAATTTCTAAAACCCGTAAAAGCATAAACGTAAGAAGCGAATTGCACTGAATCCCTTGACAGGCAATGATTTACTACTTTGTATAGAATATGATCCTACTTAGAACTCGAACAAGACGTAAATAAACATCTTTGTCTGGACACTTGATGGATATTTTACCTTAAATATTGTGATAACAATTATCATTTATTTATGCTAAAACGACAAATGTATAGGGATGATTGTTTCGAATGTACGGTTTTTACAATTTATCGTTTTTAATATTAATATTATTAACTTTTTAACGTTTTATAATTTATTATGTTAAATAATACACAGTTTTAGTATTTCAATTTATTATTCAATATGCAGTCGCGTATAACCAAAGTTTACATAATAAATGTAAACTTTAGTGTAAATCTAAATTTTGGTGTAACCTAGGTAGGCACTTATTGTTTTTGAGAAAGCAATACTTATGTTTTTTACCTGTTTAAAATGCCAGCACGAGTAAAATAGCATTCATCCGTCCAGAGCACTTTGTTAATAAAGTTCTGCTGCACTTCGATTTAGGAACCAATTGCAAAATTCAAGACGATTGGGGAAATCAGCTGCTTCTAAAGCTTGAACTTTTTGAAAATCTGTTATGTTAACTTCTCTAATAAACGCTTTAAATTGTTAGGTAATGGTTTTGTAACCGTGTGTAGTGTATTTTGTTTATTCGGGTATTTAGTGTGCCGATTTTTTTATTTGATAAAATTCAGTGTGCCTACAAACCTCTGCTTTATTTATTTTCTTTAAACGAAAGTTGACTTCGAGAAGTAAGGCTTGTTAAAACATTTTGCACTAAGTTAATACAATTATTAAAATTAGTTATAATAAAATGCAGCATGATTCTTTATTTACTTGCATTTTATTTGTTTCGTACATATGTATCCGTATACTAAAGCGGCAAAATTAAATGTGAACCGCAGATTATGATGTGAACTTGGCAACGCTGTTCGCCTCGGCTGACGATTTGTTTGTGACATTCCGTTACAAAATTTTACGGGCATCCGTGCATCTGGCAGGGCCGCCCTCTTAGCGGGAATTATGGGTTGATTTCCTTCATTTTTAAAATTTCCGATTTTTGTCTTTATTAAGCCTTCCGAATACGTGGTTAAAATTAATGACATTTGTGACTAAATCACCCTGTATAGTTATCTATGTCATCTTTATCGCCTGTCTTAAATACTGGAACTATTTTTGTAATTTTAAAAGCATCGGGCTAAATGCCTTCAGTAATACACATATTAAATAATACTGTAAAAGGTTTTACAAGAAATTCAAGTGAGACTTTAATGACAAAACTGTTCAATTCATAGTAATCCAAACTAGCTGTATTTTTTTTTAACTTAAGTATAGCTTCTCTAACATCAGACTCAATGACAGGTGTTATGAAAAACGACCCTTCTGGGCTTGGTAACATATTTAAAAACAAACGAGGATTAATATTCGAATCAGTTATAGGCTGAGTAATAACTTCTGAAACTGTAACAAAGAAATCATTAAACTGCTGAGATGTTATAACAGTTCGGACTTCAACTTTCTTAGCAGGTATGTCTCATCTAATTAAATCCCATACGGTCTTACTTTTATTGTTAGAAGATAAAATTTTACTGGCATAATAATTATACTTTTCTTCTTTCAAAGCGCGTCTGTAATCTTTGCGTTTATTAGTAAAAATAACCCAATCAGAAGAAAATTTAGACAAATTAAATTTACGCTTAGCATCACGTAATTGGGATCTCATGTTACGAAGCCTATCATTGAACCAATCTAAGCCCTTAGATTTCTTTGTAAAAAGCTTTAGTGGAAAACAAATATCACGTTGGTCACATAGTTGATGTATTAATAAGTCCGAAAAGTGTTTGACACTTGACATGGCATCGTTAAATCCAAACCAATCAATTGTTGCAACATTATTTACAAATTTATCCATATTACGCTTATTAAAAACTCTTTTAATAACATGCCCATAAGTAGTAGGTTTATTATGTTCTATTTGAACAATAGCATACACAGCAGAATGGTCAGCAATAAGAGGATCACAGACACCTGTTAACAAATTATCGTCACATATATTAGATAAAATATTATCAATACAAGAGCTAGAGTTTACAGTAACTCTGGTGGGCGTGGTGATATGATGCTTTAAGCCGTACATATTAACTATGTGGCGCAAGTCTTTAGCATATTCCGTATCGCTCTGCATGTCCACATTAATATCACCCAAGAGAACAATGTATTTATACCTGCTTAGTAAAAACTCTATCAAGAATGTGATTTTTTCACGGAATATCATAAAATCTCCATTTGTTGATGATCTATAAATAGAAATTACTACACATTTTGCCGACTTAATAAATAAAAAGTTCATATGAACATGTGTCCTCAACGGCTTCGTTTTTGAGATACAGTCCAAAAAAATTTCGGTTTGGTATTTTAATTATATTTTTGTTCAATAACATGGCAATTTGACGAATTTGACAAGATTGATGATAAGAAACTCAAATATTTATTAGTTTTTTGTTTAATGTTAAAGGGCACCACATATTGTAGTGTTGTACCTGCATTTAAATAACCATAACTTTTTTGTGTCGCATTGTATGTCATGGTCGCTGAAAGCAGCCGTTTTGTAAAAAAAAAACGGGTTTAAAGTTAAACCTGCGGTAGAATCTTTGAATATACGAAATTATTCTTATACTGGTATACGTATGAACTGATTCCGAGTATGCGTGCGCCTCCCACTTACTCATTCCTGTATCGGATGCGAGAATCAGTTGATACGATTCACTTCACTTCAGTCTCAACTCACATTGATGCGGTGATGCGAAACATATGAAATTATTTTTGCATCGGGATCCGCTTGAATCGATTCCCACTAGAGATCCGTATGATGCGGATCTTGCCCACCACTATCCCTGATCAGAACAGGTATGATCCCCGGTGGCGACACACGCCCTAAAATTAAGGTAACGACGTCACTCGACGGAAGCCCATCCAAGGAATACCTGTTTGGCTAGTGCCACAACACCTGCTATTCCACTATAACGGGTTTATGATCTTTGCACCCCTTATGACGGCGATTTCTGCCACCAGGAATTTTTTGGCGCTAGCATTACTTAAAATTATTAAATTGCAATATACAGGGTATCCCGGAAATGGTGGGCAATCTCTCGGATATGGATAGATAATGAGAAAATAATGTCACAAGTTCATATAAAATTTTTTCCTCCTGGATCAGCCTGTAGAGTTATTAGCTTTTGAAGTTGAGAATTAAAAATGGTTTTTTTGCTGTAACTTTTGTATTTTTCAATAAATTTTGAAAATTTTTTGCTGGATCTATAATTTTTGAAGCTGCTTTGGATAATAATATGAAATCCTCGATAATAATTATCGGGGCCCGGAAGCAAAGTACCCCCACCAAAATTTCTAGAAAAAAAAATTTTGTTCCACTATACCCCAAATTTTCCATCATTTTATAAAAATTTATGGTATTTTACGTAAGAAAGTTATACTTGTTGAATATCCATAAAATAGATATTTTTTTAGATAAACCCGTTTAAAGAGGAAGGTACCATTTAATTTGAGACATTTTATTTAATTGAAACACAGATTTAATCGTGGTTGGCTTTGACATGTCAGAGTATGCATACGTAGTTTTAAATCTAAGACTCATCTCAACTCATAATTTGTTATAAAATACGGAGTATTCCAATGAAGAATCCCTGCTAGGATAAGAACCTCGCTGTACAGCGGTAGTATAATATAGTCAATATAAGTATGACTTTTGAACAAAAGGTGGCGCAGGGATACCGTGGAATTAATCTCAACTCGTAATACATTTATTAGACCGATCAAAATAACTCATTTAGAGAAAAAAAAAATAGAAAATTGTTACCTAGACTTCTATAAGTGGAAATGGTAAAGGGGCTTATAATAAACGAAAAAAGGTATCAAAATATAATTAATATTTTTTAATTTTTCAAAAATGTGCTTTTTTGGCTTGCCTGGGCCTATCATAGCAATGCTACCATTATTAACGTTAGATATTTTTGAATACAGCAATACTTTTTTAATTGTTATCATAATGTGATCTACATATACGTTTGGATTTGATAGACTAGCAGTCAGGTAAAATATGGACCACTGCAAAAAAAATTGCCCCGAACACTCCCTATAAACCTTGTAAATCTTAAACGTATACATTTTAAATTTAAAAGAAATAGGTCCCTACCTATTATTAACAAAAACTACTAAGAATGTAAATTTACATGTATTTAACAATTCTATTTGTTCAAACAATCTAAAATTTCAAAATATTGATTGGTCATATGTCGCATAACATAACCTATCTTTTTATTAATCAAATCTGGGCGGGCTGGCGCAAATAAATGTTCTTTGGACTGGCGGGCATAAAAGTTTTATGGCCAGGGTTGCCAGATGAATGTTATCTATTGTCGTCAGTAGATGGAAATACAGTAGCCAAAAAGTCTGATTGAAATAAAAGTTGTTAAAAAATTAAGTTATTTTTATAGGACTAAACATTCTGAAGAATATTTAAAAATCAGACATAAAAGAGTAACAAAATACAAATTGGACTGCAAAGAAAATATTTCAACGCAGATTCGAATAAGAAATTTTATATTTTATACAAATAATTACTACTGTCGTATAAAAGTATAAAAATCGTTAGTTGCTATGTGAAATTTTGGCAGCCATTAGAGTACGGTGTCATGTCGCCACAATGGCATTAAATCGCTACATTTGGCAACTCTGTCGATGGGGCAGGTGAATAACAATCACGGTCCGTAAAGAGACGGTCGCCGCATAAGTCAATCAGCCAATAAAAAAACAAATACGTCACCCAATTCCTCAGTTTATCTTCGTTCAACCGTCATCTCTTTCTGACTCATTGCATATCCTATAAGAAAATAAGAGGCAAATTTAAAATTGGCACTTTTCTTGTACCACGCTCGTTTTAACATGAAATAATAAATTTAATCAGTTATGATTATGATTAATTAACAGGTAATTTGAGTCTAAAATGTTACAATATTCTCTTTGCCTCCAAAATATAAATTGTGTACAATTTATATGATATTGTATCTGCTTTTGTCTTTAGTTAAATTTCACATAACTTACCAAAGTACTTTAAATTTTTATAATATACTGCAACATAATTTATTTTTGTACGTATCAACTACAGTTATCATATTTATTCTTTTACAGTAGTTGATGTTCCGAATTAAAAAGTTACAGTTTTTACAAGTAAACTATACAATAGGTTGTTTTTAGCCTTGAGAGTTTTTTTTCAGGAGGAATAAAATGAAAGGAAGAGGAGGAAAAGTTATTCTCACAGAACTTTTGACATAACATTTAATTTTAAGAAAAATTTAGTCCTTTTTGAAGTGAATACAATCTATATTAGAAATTTAACATTTAACCTGTTTTCTTTAAGTCTTTTTGTTGATGATAAACTTAATAGCTCTGCTTCAAGATCGCGTTCAAAGTTTGAGTCTTCAAAATAAAATTTTTAAATTGTCTTGGTTAGCACTATAAAAATTATTATTGCAAAGTGCAACACTACACCGCACTCCTGACATTTTTACGTGGTAAATTAATAGTTTATATTAAACACTACACCATCAACTTATTAAAAACTATTATCAATAACTAATTACTGCAAAATACCCAAACAAAAGATGAAAGATTTACTACTTGGAAAAATGCAAAATTACTAGTTAATTGCATGTAAACAAACATAATTCCTAAAAGTTAGAAATCTGAGATAAGCCCCGCCCATAATTTCTGTCTATTACTCGACCGTCTTTTTTATGGACAGTGAATAACAATCACATTTTGATTTCAGAATGAAGCTAGACGAGCGCCATCTGTTACAGAGTGTCCAAAGTTGTAAACGTATTTTATTTTCTAACTGCAATCGGGTGTGTAAATAATTTTCAGTTTTCCATGTCGGTGAATTCTTACGATTTTCAAATATGATGCATTTAAATATTAAACCATTTCTAGACTTGAATTTTGTTAAAGTACCTTCAGAAAACCTCAAATTTCCTAATGACATATTTTAAATAACCGTTTTAATCTAAAAAAAAGTATTTAGCCATAAACAGTTTCTCAAAGAAAATTTTATTTCTCGTAAACTAGCGAATATTTTCTAACCAAATTATGTCATTAAGAGCTCCAACAAATGCTAAACCCTTACAACTTTTCATTTGCAATAAATTTAGTTCCTTTAAATTTATTATCATCTTTGAAATAATTTGTTGGTGGAGCCGTCTAGTTTTCCTCTGTCAGAAGTGGCCGTCTTAACATCGCTTACTTCGTAAGCCTCGTTGCACACTTACCAGATCCGGCTGGCTCTTTCACACGTAATTTAATTTTCAAACCGGTTTGGCCGATATTAGTCTCAGTTGCATTTTTATCACGACAAGAGATGGATCGTAGACGCATTGCAATTATGTGGCTTGACTATTGCCGATGTCGTCGCAATAAAAAGAAACAAAAAATATGAAAAGGCTAAGGTTTTGTCCCACTGGACAGGTCTGGATTCAAGCAGTGATATAAAGAATGCTATATCTACTTCTAGCGAACAAACATTCGACATAGTTGAGTACAAATATTTAAAAAAATAATTGACACGTGCTGTTCTTTTTAATGAAACCGGACGGCTGAACCCGGCAAGTGTGAAAGCGTCAATACAAAACTATGCACTACTACCACTTCGGTCGCCGGATAGCCGGTACACGGCAGCCGAGCTGGCAGTGGTGGCGACCGGCTACAACCCGGCAGCCGTTCACCGGATAGTTCCTTCCATCACGTGTGAAAGCTGTCATAAGACTGTACACCTTACTGCCGGGTAACCGGATACGGTTAGCCGGTTCTGGCATGTGTGAAACGGGTGTAACGATCGTTTTCCAGAACTTTAGAAACCCGGAATGAGTCTCCATTTTGGGTCGACTTAAGTCACCAATTTTGATATAATGGAGCAGAAGAACCTTTAATGTACAAATATTTTTAAGTATTTCGGTCACATCTAAAGAATGGGTCCCTTCATGTTCAAAGGTGGAATTAATTCTGACTTGATAGGCCCCTCACTAGATGGAACTCCTATTACTATGTTGATGGTGGCATTAATACCCAACTGGATGTTCATAATCTTTTGACCCCAACAATCATCTTCAAGGTCGACCCCTACTGTGGCTAACGAATCAAAGGGCGTCCTATTTCCTCGTGGCAAGTCGACGGCATTCAAATGATGAGTCGCTCCGTTGTTATGCACAGAAGCTTCTGAAGTAAACGAGGTGCCTTGGTCGGAAATTGTACGACGGGGAACACAAAATTTTTAATGAAATCTTGCAAACATTAAATAACATGTCTTGCTTTCGCATCTTGACATTCCAATAAAAAATTTTGTAAATACATTTACGATCATGTTGTAAACAAATCACAAAACCCAAATTTTACAATGATTTTATTTTACAATTAGTTTAATACTCCGGATACAAAAGTAACGCTCCTTAGCGAGCAAAACTACGAATGTATATGAATCGAATAGCCCCACATGATGGTCCTCGAATTGAGTCGGCGGATACCAGCTTAACCTAAACAACGATAAACTACGCCAGAGTCGGTCGCTGCTTGGAGCCGTAAGAATCCATAACTCATAGTTTGCAACATCGTATCTTGACATTCCAATAAACAATTTTGTAAATACATTTACGATCATTAGTATAATAAGTATTGCCTCTGCGCGTCTTAATAAAAGGGCCAAAATGGTCTATATGAAGCGAAAAAGTTCAGCAATTTATTTTTGGAATAGGGTGTATATATATCCAGGTTTTCTTCCAGATGGCGTTTTCAAGTATAAACAATTTCAATTAAGACAAACTCGTAAATTTTTTTCAACAAACCGTCGCACGGATGTGAGCGGATTATCATCCATCGCAGTATTCGCTTTTTGGTGAAAATTAACACATTGGACCTTTGTAAATACGATACAATACAATTTTAATGGGGTCACATAAGAAAAAAATACAAAAAATTTAAATTTTCTGTTATGCTTTTGACGCTGTTTATCAAAATAATTATTAACATCAAGTTAGCCATGTCAAAATCAAAACAATGCGAAACTGTCACTAGCTGTCAGTTGCTTGTAATTTGTGCATTGTTGCAGTAAACGTACTTTTTTACTCAATTTTCTGTGTACTTAAGTATTTATGCCCGTTTGCAAGACGACACTAATTGTAACAAGATTTCGCAGCGTTGCCAACTTAACATATCTAGTTACTTACCAAAGTCAGTTTAATATCAAAGTGGTGTCGCGGAAAAATTTAAAATACTTTGTAGGTAGTTCTCATTAAATAAAATAATACTAAAGTAGTAATATGAATGCATAATGACACTCAATAATAATAAATTAAGCGTAAAATTTTGTGGTACTTTTTCTTGTTTTTTTTATGCAAATGTAACGTAAAATTAATTGTATATCACGATCTTATATTTTCCACAAATACTAATTTTAAAATCACAAAATGTCATCTACTAAAATACTAACTTTTAAAAAGTTATAATAGTATTATATTGTTTAGTTTATTTTGCTAAATAGGTTTATTAAAGGTAAGTGAATTGGTGCAATAAGTATTAAGGACTAAAAACGTTGACTGAAATATTGAGTGAATATTTCAATCAACACCAAAATATTTTTTTTTTAGGTTAGAAAGAATACACAAGGTATATTTATTTTACCGTGGCAATATTCCTTAATGATTATCTTAATATATACCTAAAAATGTTAATGTGCTAAGGTAAAACAACAATTGTGCGGTCGATGCAGAAAAAATGAGAGGGCAGTGCAGATGAATAGATCAGAAGGATCAGTAGTTGCAGTTTGACAATGATTTCACATTTCACAATCACAACAATCAACAATCAACCCCTGGCTGATAACACCGCTGCAATTTTTTTTAGGAAAAGTGTAATATTAAATGCAAATTAAAAGACATAATAGTTTGATTTTTATTTCGATTCATTTACAGAAATTTTAGACTTATTGCCATACAAAATGTTTACTAATGAATTTTTCTGATGGTAATAGAAAATAGTATGTAAACAAAAGCAATAACATTTGGTAAAAATTATACAAAATATAAATCAATATACTCAAGACGTAGTGTAGATGCGGAAATTAAAAAAATATATAAACAATATTTATGTTTGTCTTACATTCAAAATACATAGTAAAATGTGGAAACAAAAAAAAAACAATTCTTTTAATGATAAAAAATGTATGATATGTAAGTCGGAGACGCTTTCATTATAATCAATGTATCTATAAAAAAAACAAAACAAATAAAAATGTGAAAATGGCACTTTCCTTAAAAGTTTTCTATAATCCATAAACTATTAAAAAAATAAACAAACGAACCTTATTTAAAGTGAGGTTATTTTACCTCCACCAGAAACTCGTGAAACTCAATTGATACCAACTAAATTTAAACAATAAAATTTGGTAAGCAACTAAATTCTAGTTCGATTTATATTGGCAACATTGCGAAATCTTGTTACAATTAGTGTCGTCTCCGTTTGCACCGTTTAGAATTTAAGCCAAGTTCAACTGAACTTGGTTTAATTTTAAAACTAGGTTTTAATAATCAGCTTTTGCACCACTTTCTGCCGATTGTAGATTAAATTAAACTGGGCTTTAAGAACTGCTAATTTACTTTATTGTGATAAAAGATTTAGTTTAGTAACCTAACACTCTAGGAAATTTTATAGAACTCATGTTGCACACTAACTATTTCTTCTGGATTTGGCATTTTTATGTATCTCTGATAAAGCCGAGCTATTGCAATTCATATTCGTACAATTATTCTGAACACTGCTTATATGTGCATCCCTGAAAAGTCTGCAATGGCAGACAAATGACCAGCACAAGCATAGAACCGAAGTCAGTCAGCAATTGTTGGTTAGAAGATACATTATTATTCCTAGAAATACAAAATCATATTAAGAATAAAAGCTTTTTATAACGCCAAAATTATAATTGCCAGTTGCATTATGTTCATGCCGACGTGTTCGTAAAACTTACGTCACTTAGATATTCCAACCCCTCTTCAATTAAAGTTGGATGTAATGTGGTCTCTTTTGTCAACCTAAATCTGCGGAAAAAAATCATATTGTCAAGATTATGAAACAGATCATTTCTAATATATATTTGCCTGGGAAATCCATAGTCTATAATTTCGTGAATATCAAAATCATCCAATACATCAAAGTCAGAATCTGAATCCATTTCAAAGTTCTCAATGATGTCTTAACACCACTCATTCATTCTCAGTCCACAGGAAAAAGGAAGAAATACCTATTTCAAAAATTATAACTAGCAGCTAAGTACTGTCAATAGTGTCAATTTATAACGAGCGTTCAATAAAAACGTGGTCGAAGTTGGCTCTAACACATTGGACGTAGGGAGTAGCTTATAGCGACCAACTTAACCTCATTTCTCAATGAGCTGTATAGCAGCTGTCAGTTTCAATAACGTTAATGACTATATAACTTTATTTTAAAGAATAATCGTGATAACAATAACAAACAATTAAAGGAGCTGCGGAAAGTGTCCCCCTCCTTGTTATAACAATAAATTAAAGCAGCTGCTGAAAGTGTCCCCCTCCTTGTTCCAAGCACTTTTCACACCTGTTCCTCAAAGAATTAAAGACATTTTCTAAGATGCTCGGGGTATTGTTAATTTCACGAATCTTGTCTATAAGTCGAGCCTGCAGATGGTTTAAATCAGGAATAGGCAGTTCAAAAATAGTGTTTTTAAGGTAAGGCCACAAAAAGAAATCACACGGCGTAATATCACATGACCTCGGTGGAAATTCATGTTCAGCATTGAGACTTATTAGTCGATTTTGGAAAACTTCCCTCAACATATTCATCGTCTCGCCTGCCGTATGTGCCCTTGCGCCATCTTGTTGAAAGTAAAAGTTTGTAATTTCGTTTTCTTCCAGCTGGTTAACAAAAGGAGCGATAATTTCTTCTCTATACCTTTGCGCAGTAAGAGTACCATTAAAAAAAATAGGTCCATAAATCCTCCTTCGATTGAGAGCACACCAAACTCCAATTTTTTGAGCGTGTAGAGGGCCCTCGACAAAAAAGTTATCTGGTTTTTCAGAAGACCACATTCTCATATTCTGTGAGTTTACGTAACCACTTAAATGAAACCAGGCTTCATCAGAAAAAAAGGTGATATTATGAAGTTCACCGTAGTTGTTTAAAAACCATTCACAAAATACAGCCCGTCGCGGAAAATCAACTTCATGAAGTTCTTGCTGACAAGTTAAACGATAGGAGAACAAACGCAAATCTTTTTTTAACACTGTGTGGCAGGTACCGACTGATACTCCCACCATTTGTGATAAAACACGTACAGAAGTTCTTGGCGCATTTTCCATTATTTGTTGGACATTTTCTTTTAATTCTTCAGTCCGCTTTTTAGGTCGGCCGCTTCCTTCTTTTCTTGTTACACTGCCCGTTTCACGAAAAACATTAACACAACGCTGAACTGCACTTTGAAAAATTTTGTACTCAACAACGCCGGGAAATTGATTTTGAAATTCTATGAAACATTCCTCAATAGAATACTTCCATATTCCATCAATCTTGCGTCCATTTCTAAAGTAGGACTCTATGATAAACACTTTTTGTTCTTGAGAAAACACCATTTTAAACGCTTTTTAAAACGAAAATATTCAAATTGATAGCGGCGATATAGCGCTTTGACAGATGACGTTTAAGTTCATTTGCTATACGCTACGCCCTACGTCCAAATTTTCAGAACCAACTTGACCACGTTTTTATTTGAACGCTCGTTATTTTCTCATTAATCCAAGTTTAAGCGGTCAAATTTGAGTGTTTAAATTAATCCTAGATTAATACATAGATTTGAAACGGTGCAAACAAAATGTTATATTTTAATCCAAGTTCAGACTTAATCCTAGATTAAACACTACGGTGCAAACGGGCATTAGTAAGTTATAATGGCGCTTGAATTAAGTGAAACGGAAAGAATACAGGTTTTAATGATGGTGGGATATGGTGACAGGACAATGACACAGCTGGAAGTATGCGAGTTGTTTAACGAAATTCATCCAAACAGACCTCAAATAACACAATCATGTTTCCAAATTGTTAACAAAATTTAATGAAACGGGAAGCGTTCAAGACAAACTACATACAGGGCGGTCAAAAACAGCTACTGATGACGATACTACTTTAAATGTGCTTCTGTAAGTACAAGAGAACCCACATTTGTGCAGTTGGGAAGTTGGTAGGGTGCAAGCCATTTCACACCGTTCTGTGTTGAAACAGTTCCACAAGGAAAAGTTTCACCCATACAAGATGCAGCTCGTTCAAGAACTTGTGCAAAATGATTTTGCGAAACTTATTGAATTTTGTAACACTGTGTTAGATAAATTTAATATGGATTTGGAATTTGACAAAAATATTGTGTTCACCGATGAAGCCACTTTTATGCACATGGATTTTATAATAAACAAAATTATCTATATTAGTGTCAAGAAAATCCTCACTGGATACGAGAAACTCGAACCCAGCGACCAGAAAAAATTAATTTCTGGACAGGTATACTAGGAAATAATATTATTGGACCATTTTTTATTGATTGGAACCTAACTGCCGACAAATATCTTAATTTGTTGAGAGAACAAATTGTACCTGCTTTGGAGGCCCTAGCGTCACATGTGATTTCAGCAAGATGGAGCCCCCCCCACATTATGAAAGGGCCATAAGAGAATATCTAAATGAAATGTTTCCTGCAAGGTGGATGGGTCGCGGAGGTGCCATTAAATGGCCAGCAAGGTCACCCGATTTCAATCCGTATGATTATTTTTTGTGGGGTTACTTAAAAAGTATAGTCTAAAAAGAAAGACCAGTAGATCTGGAAGATCTTAAAGCGAGGATCAAAATCGAGCTACCGCAAATTCGACACCACACGTTGGCAAACTTGAGTGATTCGTTTTTAAAGAGACTAACAATGTGCCTGAACAATAATGGCCGTCATTTTGAACATTTAATGAATTAGTTCACATCCGTTCCATTTTTTTCATTTATCCTATTAAAATTAGCTTAAAACGTTGATCTTTTGATTTTTTGACTCCTTACTTTAGGACATAAAATAAAATTATAAAAATTGAATTTACTGAATTTTTTTCTTATGTGACCCCATTAAAATTGTATTGTATCGTATTTAGGAAGGTCCAATGTATTAATTTTCCCCGTTAAAAAAAAAAAATAAGTCGGTTACCTTGGCAACCACATAATTTGTGATACGAAAGATTGCTTGATATCACTAAACGGGAAATAATTTCCCCTAACACTTTTATTAAAACATGTTTTTGGTATGACGAATATTTTAAGAAATATAAACAATATTCCACAATTTGTATCCACACTGTATATAGTCTTCGAAGTGAGTTGAACATTTAAAAAATCGCATGCCAATAAAATTTAATGACTTTCATTTTCCCTAAAAAAGTTTTCTGCTAAAGGTAAAAAATTATAATAATTTGTATTTGTGTAGAAAATTTCTATTATATGTTCATTTGGCCAACAACATATTTTAATTATTAATGCCCTCAAACAATTTTATTATATTGATGGTAAATTTCGTTTCGTTCTGATTCAAAAGGTCTCCAAAATGCCATGTAATAATATTAGTAAACAAAATATCCCTCATATTTCTCCCTTTCGCAATTGTAATATGAATGATTAATAGAATGGTGCCCGTAATAAATTAAAATTATCTGAATCACACCAAATTCCGCGTTGCTGCACTGCACTGCCAGGCGACTTTTCGACAACTGAAATTTATGACGCAGTCGACCAGTGCAACTGTGCGTGAACACTGTTTGCACGCACATTCTTCAACTGGGCGTATACATTTCTACCACCTGCACGTTCAGTTTGACCAGACCTGTATATGGGTATGCCTAAATAAATATGGGAACAAGAATTTCAAATGTTTCAATGCCGAGTTGCTGCGTAGCGATAAAGCCTGGTACATACTGTCAAGTTCTCAAGAAATAATGCCAAATTTCAAATAAAACACAAAATTTGTATTTTTCAACGCTTCAACGTCGTGTAAAAATTCAATACGGGGCCTATAAGAAAAACAAAAGTCGTAAGTCGATTCTTCGTCTTGGTAGGCGTTATGGTGTCATGGACACAAAAGCGTGTCCTAACAATGTCTTAGTTTAAAAGATCCACTTTTTTCCGTTTTCGATTAATAAAATAAAAATTAAATAGCTTCAAAACGAAAGATTTTTCTCTTCGACAAGTTATTCATTACAAAATTAAACACCCTGTACATGTACATATTTGCTTTGACAGTTTATTTATTTTTTATGTATTTGTTCGATACATGTTTTATGAAAATTAGATTAATTGATAAGAAGGTTAATGTAAAAGTGTTTATACAGAGTGGAAAATTTAACTGGAACAAATTCTGTAACTTAATAAATAAAAGTTTGTTGATTATTTTTTTATTTTAAAGCGTTTTCAATTGCAAATACAATTACGTATTTTTGTATTACTTTTTATAGGCAATATGTGGGAAAAAATAAAATAACGAAATGTTTACTGGAACTACTTTAATGCAAAAAATTTTCAAATTGCTCTCCACCTTGTTGCTGATAATAACCTAATCCATAATAAAAAGCATTCCGAACATTTTGTAATACTTATTTTCGTCAGCCCAATAACGGCAGTTGTGCCGATTGACGTGCCCATGCTTCATCAGAAAACAGCACCCGTTCCAAAGCAATTTGCCCACCTCAGAAAGAAATCATCTTTATGTTCAACCAGGTTTCTTCCTCGATTTATAAAGGCCTTTGTCAAGGATCATGCCTCACGTGGCCCAACTCTCGATATGTAGTTCCGATTTTGCTAATCGTACTTCGATTAATCGGAGGCATTTCTGAATGAACTTCAGCAAACAAACGAGTAATTTCAGTGCTCGACTTCTGTCCCCATATCCGATCATCATTAAAATTTCGATAAGATGCGTCTCGGTTAAATAGGGCATTTTCTTATTTTTCGTTTTTAATTTACACGTTGAAATGCAAATACTAACGAATCAATCACATTCAGTTCAAACTGGCCAGAAAACTCGAGCAGGTGAAAAGGTATGGAATTGTTATTGTGGCTTACTAAGTAAGAAAAAAATATATACATTAAAGAAGTTTCCGTAAACATTTCCTTATTTTATTTTTTGCGACCCATTGCTTATAAAAAATAATAAAAAAAATACGTAATTATATTTGCAATTGAAAAAGCTTTAAAATCAAAAATTAATCAACCTACCCTTCCATTTATAAAAAAGTTGGGGTTGCTGCAATCCCCCACATAAGTAACAAAATAATCAAACCACTTTGTAATACGCCACCTTTATTTATTAAATTACATAATTTGTTCCAGTTAAACTTTCCTCTCTGTATGTAAAGGGGCTCACAATATCCTTTAAAACGTACATTTTTTGATGTAGTAATGAATAGCTTCTAAAGTTTAAATAAAAAAATTTTAACACTTCTGTATTAACATATGCTCGAACATACTCAACTAAAGTCTTTATTTTCCAGTTTTTCATTTCTTTACTTTTCTGCAGTTGGTTCAAATTGTTGGTTCAATAATTTGAAACAAACAGTAAATGATTGCGTCTGCATCTCTAACATTTATATGATATTAATAATAATCTTTCAAATTCAAATAATTGCACCTCTCCCTCTACGAGGCGTGATTGAATTTCTTACAGAGGACGAATGTCTGCAGCAGAAACTGATAAATTCGTTGAAATCATTACCAACGAAATTTTAGCAAAATTGTTGGAAAATGTGCAGGTATAAATGTCCCTAATGTTTTCATTAATTGAAAAACACAGCCTTTAAAAATTGAATATATTGTATAACAAATTATTAAACTTGTTTTTTCCGCAATGCTGTTTGAAACTATTCGTGATATTAAATGGTCAAGTAAATTCACAAGAAATCTTTGATATATTGGTAGGAAATCTCCCTATAAGACGTCACTTGAAATTTAGACGTTCTCGTGAGTTCGTAGTTTTGTTGGTAAGTATCGCGGAATTTCTAGATCCTTGTGGAATATTCGCGTTTTAAATTTTATTGTTCTAGATTCTTCCATTACGTTTATAAATATAGGTACCTTCGAGTAAAATGAGGATGTAATAGTCGGTGGTAAGAAGTTAGTAAGTTGAAAAGCTTGCGAGGTTCAGTAGCGATCGTCTTATAGTGCAGTAGACTGTATTTAATTAAAGATGTCCTTGTTTATTGGTGACTGAATATTTAGTGATTAATAAAAGTAAATTATTGACACGTACGGAGTGTTTTAATGATCAGCTCTGAGTTTTGTTACTCGAATATCGTGACAATGCGCCAGCAACTATTTATTTGTGGTATATTTTAGCTTTATCTCTGTATATACCACCTTTAAAAAAAAAGATTGCTTTCGTATTTGTTTATTTTTACCTAACTAAGAATGTCACGAAATTATAGATAAATAAAAGTTATAAAGTACGCGTTCCTGTATCATTTTACCTTAAAATCGACATTAGAAGAATTGTCTGCGTCCTCAAAATTTAAAATTCACATGTTTGTGCAATCAAAAATCAAGATGCGGTTTGTCGAACCAATTATGATGATGCATTTATAATTAATGTATGTACCTCCAAATCTTAATATTAATTAAATAAGATGACGGCTTCTTATTATTGTTTTGGATATGTTTAAATAACATAAGCCACACACAAAAAAGTTGTCTGTACTTTTCATGCAACGTAATTTCGTAGTATTTTTGCCTCCTGACATGATTGGATACTCAGGTTATAAAGAAAAATATTACAAAATCAATTTCGCAATTCTAACCGAGAATACGTAATCAGCGACCACAAAAACCTCCGTATTCCAAATTTGGCGCGAATGTGTTATTTTTTGAAAATTCGTGATATCTGACCTTAATTGACCCGTTTTTTTTTTTTGAGGTTAGAAAAAGAACCATCAATTCTGACCTCGGATTTATGTTCGGCGGGGTCTTAACCATATAAATGAACATTTGAATTTTTCCTAGCACGTTTTCGTGAATTTTTGCTATTTGACACGTTTTTTAAGGTTAGGAAATTCCTATGATTTGATAGCTCAATTCTGAGACCGAATTCGTGATCAGGAGGCAACATATATCACATTAAAATTACAGACAACTTTTTTTGTGCGGCTTTAAGTTACTGTAAAATGCATTTGATCAAATATATCAATTTTGTTGTTGTTTTGGTTAGGAATACAAAAATCTGTAAAGAAACAAACAGTGAAGATGGCGGACAGGAACAATGGCGCATATGATTACCTATTTTATTTGTAATATTATACAGGTGATATATATTTTTTAGGCAAATAATGATCGATGATAGCCACACCTCCCCTACTGGTAAGTTCCTAAAGCAGGTAATTTTTTGTTTCATACCTACTGTCATACGAAATACGCACAGCGAAATTGGTTAAATTATCTCAAGCGGTTTAGAAATTAAAAATTAAAAACTGATTTTTTTTTATTTTTGGTAACTGGACAATGGCTGTCCCAAGACCCAAATTTATATAACAAAAAAACCTTATTATTGGCCACAGAATACGCCCCTGGATTTTTGACTTGTTCTTAAGAAACGCGCGGTATATAATATCTTGATTGTTTTCGAATGTCCTATGTATTCCCAGCCATTTTGAAATTATTTTTTATGTCTACATTACCTTTAGTACCAAGTTCAATAAATCGGTAAGTATTCGTTAAGAATATATAGAATTTTTTATATGAAATACAATTTAAAATATACAGGGTGATTCACAACTTATCCCAAAAAATTTGGGAATATATGTGGCATGAGAAATGGTGTCAATATCGTAAAATCCTTATAGTTTCCGAGAAAAAAATTATTGAAGTTATAACACATTCAACAGGGTTCGTAGTGGCCGGGAAAACCGGGAATACCGGGAAAAGTCAGGGAATTTGTTATTCTTCATAAAAAACAGGGAATAGTCAGGGAATTTTAAAAATATTCATGAAAGTCAGGGAATTTGATGTTTGCAACTGGAAATTTTGTGAAAGCCGGCCCTGGGTTCTTGAAAGAGAAAACTATTTGTGGTTTTGAAACCTTTATAAGAGGTTGTTAGGGTATAAAAAAGATTATGCGAGTCCAGTCGGAAAAAAATTTAATGCATAAACACCAATTAGTATGTAAAAATGAACTACAATTGACCTGGATTTTTTTTATAAGTCAGGGAAAACCTGGAAAAGTCAGGGAATTCTTTATTACTTTTGAACTATGAACCCTGTTCAACCACTACATAGCTGGACAACTATAGTCTCTTTAGCGTCATTCGCAATACGCGTGGAGAGCCACGTGGCATCAGCGACTTCGAATACTGAAATTCGATTTTGCAATCGTCGTTGCGATAGTGTTTACCTGTTAGCTGTGGTGTTTACAATAGTTTTTTACTGTTTTATACTAGTTAAGTGTCAAAAATTGCTTTGCGTGTATAGCAACTCGGAGTTGATGGATATTGTTTTAATTTATGGTGAAGCAAGACAACATTTGTGATATTTTGTAGAAACTGAGTAAGACGGAGCCAAATATGTGTACAGGTCGGGTGAATAAAATTTTCAACAATTGTTGTTGTAACATCGGGTAAGCCAGTACCGTGCAGAAGTGTATTTTTAAATCATTTCCGACCTGCCCTTTTTGATTTTTTCTTTACAAAATTGTGTTTGTAAGGGTGCCCTGTACATTCAGAATTTTTTTGGATAAGTTCTGAATCATCCTGTATAAAATTCAAAAAAATGCCTTGAATTTTTTAATTTTGTAAGGGGAATTGCACCTAAAAATTTAGATATTTAAAACAAAAAATGTATGTGATTTTTTCAGTAAAATTATTAGTTTAAAATCTACGTACAGTTAGTAATCAAATGCACTAAGCAAGATATTCAATATTAAGTTCGAGGGATATGACAATTTCAGGTGATTTGCCATCTCTCTTGTTATTGCTCCTCTTAAATTAATTCCAATTGATTAACACACTGTTTAACACATTTGTTGGATTTATATTTAAAAAAAAACATCGACTGATAGTATAGCTTAGACGAAGGCCCGCATTTGCTTTCGATAAAATTCCATATAATTTAAATTAGAAATTATAAATGCTAAGTATTAGTATTAGTATTGGGTATTATCTAGTATCACAATCAAAATATCCGCCCGGAAATACCCGGAATCAAAACAATCTAAAGTAACAAATATTCTGAATAATAATTAATTAATTTTTTGAACTCTAATTAAGTATTAAAAAAACGGAAATAAAAGTGGGAGTTGAGACACGGTCATCCTAAATGTATTGAATATAAAATACTGATGGATTAATGTTTGCATCATAATAGAAAGTTGCGCCATCTTACTACTAAAATCAATGACCCTTGTAAATCCAACTTAATTCCAAGAAATTCAACTTACAGTGCGACTGACTCTCATCAAAATAGAATCCTTGTAGTCGACTTACTACAGAGCATTCCCCAAAGGTGACCTTGCGTAACATTGTATCCATCCTTTAGTTAGTATGGACTAACTTTCACATAGAATCTAGCCTCTTTTCTGTATATATGAAGGGTGTTTAAAAAAGAAACGGCCATACTTCAAAGGCTTCGAGGCAAAGCTTCCCTGAGTGAAAATAATCAAAAAATGAAATTATCTTCATCTGATTTTCCTTAATAAATGACGGGCCTTTAAATTGTATTTTATTTATTTATTTTTCTATAACTCGATTTCTTAAGCTGTTTCAATGAAAATAACAGTGTAAATAAAAGCAAATTAAAATTTTACTCGAAAAAAGTCCTATCCGCGAGATTATTCTAAAATTGTCTAAAGGAACATAATACAAGATATCTCTCATCTCGCGAGTCAAAAACTTTTATTAGCTAACTTTTCTATTTAAACAAATAAGTGAGGAAAACATTTTTTTCACTTGTTTGTTGACAGAAAAGATAAGTGCCCATTTTTTAATTTGTTTGTAGTTGACAAGTTGAAGGTTTTGTCATACTTCAAAAGTGTGCCAAAAGTGGGCGCTGTAGGTGCAATAGTTTTCGCACAATTCTATTTGTTTATAACGGAGGCTCCAAAAGTTATGAACTTTAAGCCTCTGTACAGGCGTTAATTTTCAACCAAACATGATTCTGAAAGCGTCATTGTAATCTTAAAGACGTAATTAAGCGACCTATTAAAAAATATCACCGTTTTTTTGACATTAACATTCTCAAATTGTGCATTAAAAAACCGTGCGTTTTTCGCTTATAAACAATTTGAATAACATTGTTGCTATTTATGCTATCTCACCGAAAATAGATGCAATGGATAGCTGGCAAAAAAATACAGTTTTAAAATAAAAAAAGTACCCCCTACGACCAACAGGAGCCAAGATAAGATTTTTTTTTAAATCGTAGCGCAATCGTTTATAAATATTAAAACTTGAATATTTCGCAAAATAAAGTTTACGACGTAAACTATGATTTCCCGTGAATTGCATTGAAAAATGTGGAAAATTAACGACTCACGAGCCCTTTAAAGAGAAGGTACTCGCTAAGTAAACTGTCCGGCGGCCGGCGGCGTGGTGGTGGGGGAAGCTCGTCCAAGCGGTCGCGCGGGCGAGAAAAGTTAAATCCAAAGTTCAAATAAGTGCGCGCTGTAAATTTTGCAATATCTCGGCTTCTATTCATCGTAGAAACTTATTTTTTTTAAACTGGGGTAGCTCGTCGAAAATATAACAATTGGCATATTTACGAATTCGTAGAATAGCCCTGAACCCTAGAAAAAATGTATCTTTTATACTTAATTTTATTTAATTTACAAAAATGTAACAAAAATTGTTGTTAAACGAAATATTAATTAAAATTTCAATTTCGGAATTATTTTACTATTATTAAATAAATAAATGAAGCTATCGTTCATTTAAAAAGTTATTTCTTTTACATATTAAGGCAAAGTAAACTTGTTTTTTCAATATTTTGTTAGCTATTTAATTACGATTTAAATGTAAAATTAAAGTAAAAATTCATAAATTATTTTCAAATTATTATTTCTCATAAAAATAGAAAAAATTTTAAATTTTAAATTGTATTATATTGCATTATTTATATCTATTATTGAAAATGGTTGTGATTAATATTTTTTGAATTAATTTTGATTATGTTTATAAAATTAGTAATAAATATAATAAAAAAACTTTATATATTAAAATTTCAGGAAGTTAAAATTGTAATTTTATCGACCGCGTTATTTTTAATATTTTTTAATTTTGAGAATTTTGCAATAAATTCAAATGCTTTTTATTCTTTTTTAAATCTTTTAACAATAAATAATAATTTGAAAATAATTTGTGAATTTTTACTTTAATTTTACATTTAAATCGTAATTAAATAGCTAACAAAATATTGAAAAAACAAGTTTACTTTGCCTTAATATGTAAAAGAAATAACTTTTTAAATGAACGATAGCTTCATTTATTTATTTAATAATAGTAAAATAATTCCGAAATTGAAATTTTAATTAATATTTCGTTTAACAATAATTTTTGTGACATTTTTGTAAATTAAAAAAAA
This sequence comes from Anoplophora glabripennis, assembly GCF_000390285.2. NCBI lineage: Eukaryota > Metazoa > Arthropoda > Insecta > Coleoptera > Cerambycidae > Anoplophora > Anoplophora glabripennis. Next base: position 77,005 of record NW_019416585.1, on the reverse strand, counting down.
TTAATTATAAAAGATGCATTTTTTCTGGGGTTCAGGGCTATTCTACGAATTCGTAAATATGCCCATTGTTATTTTTTCGTCGAGCTACCCCAGTTTAAAAAAAAAAAAAGTTTCTACGATGAATAGAAGCCGAGATATTGCAAAATTTACAGCGCGCACTTCCCCCACCACCACGCCGCCGGCCGCCGGACAGTTTACTTAGCGAGTACCTTCTCTTTAAAGGGCTCGTGAGTCGTTAATTTTCCACATTTTTCAATGCAATTCACGGGAAATCGTAGTTTACGTCGTAAACTTTATTTTGCGAAAAATTCAAGTCTTAATATTTATAAACAATTGCGCTACGATTTTTTAAAAAAAGATTCTTATCTTGGCTCCTGTTGGTCGTAGAGGGCACTTTTTTTATTTTAAAACTGTATTTTTTTTCCAGCTATCCATTGCATCTATTTTCGGTGAGATAGCATAAATAGCAACAATGTTATTCAAATTGTTTATAAGCGAAAAACGCACGGTTTTTTAATGCACAATTTGAGAATGTTAATGTCAAAAAAACGGTGATATTTTTTAATAGGTCGCTTAATTGCGTCTTTAAGATTACAATGACGCTTTCAGAATCATGTTTGGTTGAAAATTAACGCCTGTACAGAGGCTTAAAGTTCATAACTTTTGGAGCCTCCGCTATAAACAAATAGAATTGTGCGAAAACTATTGCACCTACAGCGCCCACTTTTGGCACACTTTTGAAGTATGACAATTTTTTTTTATCATAGTTTTACTTATCCTGTAATTGGGCTTTTGTCCCGTTGGATATTTTATTGTAACAAATAAATAAATAAATAAAACCCTTAACTTGTCAAAGGATTTATAAAATTTTAATAATAAATGCGATAGTTATAAACAAATTAAAAAATGGGCACTTTTCTTGTTTTTTTTGCAATAACTTTTTTTGTTTATTAACCGATTTTAATTTAACAAGTCTCATTTTGTAGATAGTTTTACTACATATAAACTGTCTGAGAGTCACTTTTCGCTAAATTGAATTTTTTTTAATTGCTTAAACAATTGCAAAGTAGTCACACAATTGTAACAATAATGAGAATGCTAGCTGATAAACTGTCTTTAAGATTGTATAACTAAAGCCCTGAACTGTCGACCCAAATTCCTTGATAACGATATTTTTTGCTATTTCACGTGATAAGGGCATTACCAACAGTTATTCTGCAAATACTGCACAAATTCTCAGTAGTAATTTCCGTAATAATTATACAGGATATTTGTACAATATAGTTACTGCCAAAAACACCTTTTTATAAATAGCTCCAAACTGACTGGTAGATAAATCAAACTTGGCACATGCCGTTAGCTTATCGATGGCAACAATGTTAAGGAATAATAGTTTTCAATAAAATCGTACGTTTTTCTGAGAGTATCTTAAAAAAACAAAAAAAAAATCTCCTATTTGGTATCGTTAACTTGTACCGTTTCAAATTTGATCAATTCAGTACCAATTAAACTAAGAAAAAGAAGAAACTAATAATAACATCATTAATACTGATGTGTATAATTAGTTCTGTAAATATATATTTTTTGTACGTAATATGTAGTTGTTTCTAGTGCCATATTTATAAAAATCAAAATAAAAAGACAGTCCGTACGATAACCGCGTTCGACACTCCAGGTAGAAAGACATTGGCAGAAAATTTTAAGGCACGCCCTTGACGCGGTAAATTGTTACAGTAATTTTTGGAATTCTATCTCAACAAATATTGTACTGTACTTTTAGTCGATTCTTCACAGACAAACCAATTTGATTAAGATGATGAATAAATGTCTTCATTTATAATTAAGGCTGTCGGAGAGAGCCGAAATTCAATGGCGTGCCAAGCGGATGAACCATGCGTGAGCTGTTCCCTCAGAATGCATTTCACGGTCACATCACGTTATTATACTGTTGCTTTGTTATCCTGCGAATGTTGCGTAATTAATTCGTATCCGTTGGTGTTGATGAAGACAATTTAATTTGTTGCTTTTCATTCATAAATAATGCCTACGACGATGTCCCGCGGCTCAGTTCTGACAGCCCTATTTATAATTATTATGTATTTAGATTTAGAATCCGTAAGTACTTTACAATATAATGAACTATTTTGTTGGATAAATCTGTGATATAAATAAAAAGAAAAACCCTCAAAATTATAAAAAGTAACCCTTATTTTTTACCATAACTAAAAATTGGCAATTGATAAAGTTAAAATGGATTTTATGGGCCCTATAAATTTGTTTTTATAACTTCTATCTATGTTTTAATGAAAAATTTTGAAGATGATAATAGGTTTATTTCTTACATAAAGAGGTCGCTAAGAATACGTTTTTGTTTTTTCGCTATATTATTTACTACTACTACTACTAACTATATTTGTTACCGCCACTTTTCGATGTTGGGGCGTTTTGCTTTTGATAATTTTAAAATTTTGCTAAGAATTGAACACCGTGTAAATTTTATATAGAATAACATTTCGTAAATTTAATAGTATAAAGTTTCTTCCTCTTTGCACCACAGTCGTGGAATATACTGTATGTTAAATTTTGCGTCCCGTGACCAGAAACAATCAAATAAATAAATTAAAACTTTTTACATACTGATTTGATATTTGTCAAACATCATAGTATGTCACAATTTGTAATAACTGTCAAATAATATTTGCAGCCATTTAAATTGAATTATAAGTAGAGCTGTCACAATCGGTCCGCTAGCCATTGGCGCCGTCAGTCAGCTATGCGAGCTGCTTAGCTGTCGCCGATTTCCCTGTAGTTTTAGTTGTCTTTTAATACATAACTGTGCCTAATTGCCGCGAATAAGTTTCGCTGAAACAAGGATGGAAACATTCCGATCTATAACGGATCTCATCCAAATTGTGGGACACATGGCAACGATGCGTAAAATAATTTACGTGTTTTACAATGATACATTGACATAGATCTTATAATCATTGATCACTTTATTTTATGTTGATGATCCGCACGCCTTTGGTGCGCGGCCAATTATGACAGCTCTATAAATAAGTAGAGCTGTCATAACTGGCAGCTCTGTAAATAAGTAAATGTTTATTAATATCTATTTTAAACGTTTTTATACATATACAAGTATATACTCAATTACATTATTTATATTTTTGTTGTCCACCTGAATAGTTTTTATATGGTAATAATTTTATAGTTATTTACAGCTAAAGTATTTTTTTTAGTCAGTATAGTATGAATTGTTTGCTGTTTTTTAGCACTAATTACGCTCGACATAAATACACGCAATTATGCATCAAAAGACAACTAAAATCGTAAAAGAAATCGTTCGACCCAGCGAACCAATTGTGACAGCTCTATAAATAAGTAAAGTTTTATCACAGCTACTCTATTTCAGCGAATGAAATAACTGCTTTACTGAATTTATTAAATGCTAAATCGACAAAAATACTGACATAATGACACAACTGTTCAAAATTTTGTACATCGACTCGTAAACACATTTGGGCACGTTTGGTCCTATTTTGACGAAGTGCAAATGTTCCTTCTTCTCGCTGGTTTTGCAGTCGCAAATTATTTGCAGTAGCTATAATACGTTGACGTAAATCATTAATACTTCAATTCGATATATTTCATTTTTTAAAGGTCCTCAAAAAAGTCAAAGCGGGTTAAGTCGGGAGACCGTTGTAGCCATGGTGTGTAAATATGTGCATTTTTTAGTTTTAATAAAGTTCCAACACTAATTGATTAAATCATATTTAAAAACGCAGATATATCTACATGTTTTATATAAATGACCCTACCTTTGAAACAATCGTTAAGCATAACTATAACATTTATACTAGAAGTTTAGTGACTAATATATTTATTTCAGGATTGTAAGTTTATCTGGATTCTAGGTCAGTTTTGGAAAGAAAATCGATATATACCTAATTGTCGACATTTTGTTGTTTTATTATAACATCTTCAGGACCCTACGAATAACAATTTTATATCAAACACATTGACTTCAGGACCTTAAGTCTATATAAACACTTAAGAAGTTGATGAATGTAACACTTCAGGAACGTACATACTTATACTTATGGCTCCTTTTTGTTGATCCTAAATTAAAAATCATAAGAACTTTCTTAGATACTAGGAAATTTTTCAAACTCAATCTAGATACACTAAAATATACAGTATTTATTAAAATATCATGTACTATTTTATTTTTTTAATTTTTATGTATTATATGTTTTTACAAGTTGAATATTTTGTTTTCTATTTATACTATTTTTATGTTGTATGTATTTCCTCTTTTATGTATTTCTTGCAAAGTTGTTTTTATAATTCTTTTCTTTGCCAATAGTTTTGGTTTCAACAAATTTAAAATTCAACGTAAATATTTTTGAGCATGAATTGTGCAAGCAGCTGTTTTATTATGTTGATTTAACAATGACAAAGGTTTTATAATTCTCTCATTTTCTAAAATCCGTTTATATCGTGTTATATAAACAATATTAGCTTCAACTTTTTTGTTTGTCCATATTTGAATAGAACTAATAGTTTTTGCACAAGTGGCAGTAATTACACAGTTATTCAAAAAATAGTCTACACAGGCCGACAAAAAAAAAGTGTGTTTTTGTGACGCGACCCTACCTATCTTTAGTAAAATTTTCCGTTGAATCCGAAAATGATAAGAAAAATTTCTGACCTATCGATTCTCCCCCACACACCCTCAATTCCCCCAAAAATTCAAAATACGGATGAGCAGGGAGGGTCCCTCACGTCCAAACAATTTTGTTGCTATTTTCGCATTCGGCGAATTTTACTAAAGATAGGTAGGTGGGTCCATAAGTCTTATAAATTTCAGATTCAGCGGAACTTATGAAAATGACATGAAAACACTCAATAGCTCTGTGATAAATAACAATTTTTATGTTTTTAGCTATGTTATTCTCCTCTGTAATCTAATTTTTTTGTAGATAGTTTGTAGTGTAATATTCTGTATATTTTGATAACGATATACCAGATGTCCCAGTTGTATTGTTCCAATCCAATCTCCATTACTTAAATTTTGTGTCATTTAATATAAAAAAGTTACTGTCGTTTCCGATTAAATCACGAGGGAAAGAATTTTAATATTACGCTCAATTTAAAGTTTGGGTATGTCAGATACCTCAAAAAAAATAGTTTTTTAAGTAATGGAGATATGCCATTGGAACAATACAACCTAGTATATACAAGGTGTTAACGAAATAAGTACTCAGAATTGGAGAGTATGTAAAACATGTCGAAATATGATGAAAACCTTAATAGACTTTTTGTCACTGGCAGCCCCTAAGGGAGATACAGCCCCTTGAAAGGGTATCTCAGGAAACAGTTTTTATTGCATAACTTTAGAACGGTCTAATATTGAATCGCAAAATTTTGGGGTTGTATTATTATATATTATATGCTTAATAATCGGCATAATATACAAATCAAAATTTGCTACAGGGGCCTAAGAAAATGCGGGATCATAGGGCAAATTTTACAATTTTTTTTTGTACGCAATTTTTTCTACTTCCTGAACCGAAAATATGACAATTTATCATATTTTGCATAAAATAGGTACTCTTGTTAGATTTTAATAGCATGAGCCGTTTTCTATTAAAATCCATTTGAATAATTCATTACTTCCTCAAATACAAAAAAAAAGACAAACATAAAATTTTTATTGTAAATGTAGTTTCACCGTTGAAGATAATATTGCATTATGGGATAATTCAGACACGACGGAAACCGCGTGGATGCAAACCGCATGGAGCTTATTTTTGTTCCATTTTCCAATGCGTTCACATCTGCCCGCCGCGGACAGGTGATCCGTGCGGATTCCTCTGTATCTAAACTAGTAGCTCTATAATAATTTAGTTTTTTCTATGTTTATTACAGTATCTAAATTCAAATTTCTTAGATTGGAATATTGAGTAGGTAATCTAATCAGTAATTGAGATATACTTGACACCTCTGTTAAGTGTCATAAATAGTAATTTTCTCATGGCACAATTTGATACATTTATTTTCAGAAGGAATTTTTGAGCACGTAATGAATTATTGAAATGGATTTTACTAGAAAACGGCTCATGCTATTAAAATCTAACAAGAGTACCTTTTTTATGCAAAATATGATAAATTTTCATAATTTCGGTTCAGGAAGTACAAAAAAAATTGCGTGCAAAAAAAATTGTAAAATTTGCCCCATGGTCCTACATTTTCTTACGCCCCTGTAGCAAATTTCGATTTGTATATTATGCCGATTATTAAGTATATAAATAGTAATACAACCCCAAAATTTCGCGATTTAATAATAGACCGTTTTGAAGTTATGCAATAAAAACCGTTTCCTGAGTTACCCTTTCAAGGGTTTGTATCTCCCTTAGGGATCGCCACTAACAAAAACTCTACTAAGGTTTTCATCATATTTCGACGTGTTTTACATTCTCTCCAATTTTGAGTACTTGTTTCGTTAACACTTTGTATATACACGTGATATGTAAAACTGGGTAACAATACGTAATAATATGTACTTACATCGATCAATGGGATGCTGCGAATGGATACGAAAGAGGTCGCTGTCGCTTGTCTGTACCGTTGCAGTGGCTTTAAATGTTTGCCTTTATTTTAAATAATTAGTAGTTACAATCGCATGGTATTTAGCAAACTTCCACAATACATGTATACAATAAACCATAATAAACCATTGTATGTATGTACATATACGTATATGTTTAAATGAATTATATTTTTGTATTTATAATAAATAGGGTGCATTCACGTTTTGTGTAGATATACCGAATATATACATAATATTTATTGCCTTTAAGTCTTATATGCCGCATTATTTGATATTGTCCCATCTGAAAGCTTGGAATTTGGAACCTGGAATCGAGAGAGTAGGTCACGCGTCATAGTGAGTGTCACGAAAATTTCGATTGAGCCTTTTTCACCACAGTTTTTGCCAGGATTATTTTGCCTTTTTTAGCTGCGTGTCATTTCCACTGTACGCAATTTTATGGCTATTAAGCATTTTTGTATTGTCCTTGATATGTAGTAAAGGTGGGCAATTTGGGACTGCAGAATGGTCGAGAACCCTCCCAAATAATTTGTAACAAATGTATTTAAGTATAATTTATTTATTGAAATATTTTACATATAAATTCAAATTTATACAATGCAATTAAAATAAATTTGAGAATTGTACTGACCAGAAATTATGCCCTAATTAATGACGTTCGATCGCACCTACTCCGCCAAATTTCCAACATGAATTTTACATATCGTTACGGATTAGTTTGAAATTGATTGTAAAGTTCTGCGAACGCACTAATTATAATTGTTCCCGCCACCAGAGGTACCTGGTTATTTTATGTTTGCAATGTTTGCATCTAACCTAAATATATATTTTTATTTACAAAACACAACAGTTTATTTTTATTTTTATTTGATTGATCTTCAAAGATTTTGAAATATTTCTTTAGTGTTGGATTTATAATATTGGTATTTCATTTTACATATTCAATATCTTACTCTTGAAAGTATCATTATTTCTAATACAAAATAAAATGTTGTTTAGAAGGGCGATGTCAAAGTGGGTAATATGTATTGCGCAAGCGTCAAATTGAAAATTTCTTGTGAGGCAGTAAATTATTTTGACGTGACCGATTCCTAACGTTTAGATTTAGTTCTGCGACTGTTGTGCGAACAAACCTGATATAAAGCCATAATCAAACAAAATAAATGGACGACATCCACAAGACGCGGCGCAACGTGTCGTGCAGGACAAATGAACGCCTAGCTTTAATGTTTACGAACGCTTTAGCCCTTACGTCACTGAGTGTACGTCACAGTATAGAAACAGAGCTACCAAAACAAGTTTAGAAGCCTAGCATGTCGATGAGTTTATATCAAACGTGCAATTGTGGAGTTTCTGTAAAAAAAATTGTAAACATCCTATAATCGTTATGTATTGTAGTTTTAGTGAGTGTATTTAACCCGAATATCACATTTGAACTGAAGTGGAATTTAATTAATAATAATATTCAGCATTCCGTAGATTAAAAGTAGGTATTGTAATAGTCCCTAATTTCAGGAAGTTATATGTCACCCTAGGGATTAATCCGTAACAATCTATAAGAAAACAAATATATTCAAAAGGTTGCCAAGGTAATTTGACTTAAAATGTATTGATGTTTCTCACATATGTGAAACTAATAGTATTAAATTTTCAGAGAAAAATGTTTTTAAGAGATATACTTATGTATTATGATATAATTTTAATTAATTTTATATACAGGGTGTTAGTAAATAAGTGCGACAAATTTCTGGGGGTGACTATACATTAGAAAATAAAGGCAGTTTGCTTATAAACGTATGTCCGCAAATGATTCGTTTTCCGAGATACGGGGTGTCAAAGTTTTTCTTAAAAACTGACGATTTAATTTACTGCTCTGAAACCGGTCGAGATGTGCAAATGAAATTTGGTGAGTTNACCGAAAATAGGTGCAATGGATAGCTGGAAAAAAAATACAGTTTTAAAATAAAAAAAGTGCCCTCTACGACCAACAGGAGCCAAGATAAGAATCTTTTTTTAAAAAATCGTAGCGCAATTGTTTATAAATATTAAGACTTGAATTCTTCGCAAAATACAGTTTACGACGTAGATTACGATTTCCCGTGAATTGCATTGAAAAATGTAGAAAATTAATGACTCACGAGCCCTTTAAAGAGAAGGTACTCGCTAAGAAAACTGTCCGGCGGCCGGCGGCGTGGTGGTGGGGGAAGCTCGTTCAAAAAGTTCAAATTGATGCGCGCTGTAAATTTTGCAATATCTCTGCTTCTATTCATCGTAGAAACTTATTTTTTTTTAAACAGGGTTTTTAAAATAATGCTGTCGATAAAATTACAATTTTAACTTCTTGAAATTTTAATATATAAAGTTTTTTTATTATATGTATTTATTATTAATTTTATACAAAAAAATTTTTGCAACATAATCAAAATTAATTAAAAAAATATTAATCACAACCATTTTCAATAATAGATATAATGTAGTACAACAATTTAAAATTTAAATTTTTTTCTATTTTTATGAGAAATAATAATTTGAAAATAATTTATGAATTTTCACTTTAATTTTACATTTAAATCGTAATTAAATAGCTAACAAAATATTGAAAAAACAAGTTTACTTTGCCTTAATATGTAAAAGAAATAACTTTTTAAATGAACGATAGCTTCATTTATTTATTTAGTAATGGTAAAATAATTCCGAAATTGAAATTTTAATTAATATTTCGTTTAACAATAATTTTTGTGACATTTTTGTAAATTAAAAAAAATTAATTAGAAAAAATGCATCTTTTA
>NW_019416585.1:2933-63346 GCF_000390285.2 Anoplophora glabripennis | reverse complement strand
TAGTTGCACAGTTCGTACTTCTCGAGGGCGCCCACAGTCAACCGTTTGTTTCTTAAATGAACCATTTTCGCGCAAACGTTGATGAAGACGAGCAAATATTGTGTGATGAGGTACCCTACGTCCTGGATACAACTCAGCATACAATCGTCGAGCTTGCCGACCATTTCCATTACTTCGACCATAGACAAAATGCATGTCTGACAATTCCGCATTTGTAAAATTTTCCATTCTTTTCGATAAAAGAAAAATTAATTACTTATTAACACTAATGTTATAGCAAACTAAAAGCTTAATAAATTAATAATGACGAAACGCTAATTTGTCATTTCTTAAAAATATTCGTATCTAACAGACAAATGTTGACAGTAGCCTACTAGGTAATGTATTAAAGAAATAAAAAAATACGCGTTAAAATGTTTTATATTTTTGCATCAAAACGGCGCCCCCATACAAAGAAAAGGCAAGAGAGATTTTTTGTCACAAATTAAACGAGGAATTCAAAAATGATTTTTAATTTGTAATATCTCAGTGGCGTACCATTTTTTTCTTTAAAAAAATTGAGATTATTACCCGTACGCGCGCCAATGATGAACATAAAATTCTTAATTGCGTGCAAAAAAAATGCGCAATAACTACCTCTTAAAACCCACTAAATTTCATTTGCACATCTCGACCGGTTTCAGAGCAATAAATTAAATCGTCAGTTTTTAAGAAAAACTTTGACACCCCGAATCTCGGAAAATGAATCATTTGCGGACATACGTTTATAAGCAAACTGCCATTATTTTCTCAAGTAGAATCACCCCCTGAAATTTGTCGCACTTATTTACTAACACCCTGTATATACATTGTTAAATTATGCAAAATATAGTACATTCCTGTTTGTACATTACACAGTACATATTATTTTACTTATCTCGTAATGGATTATTATATTATCTAAGCAATGTATGTTTATTGTATGAATCACGATCGGCAATGTTATTTAATGGAGTTGATGTTGTGGGAATAAAAATACTCTTGCTTAATGTACAGAACAATTAATTGATAATATTGCTTACATTTTTTTGTTGTTGCAGGACCTTAGTGGAGGAAATAGTAACGATAGTTCTGGAGGCCCTGCACCAGGTACTCCTAATTCACAGGGAATGAGGCCGACGCCTTCTCCTACAGGGTCCACTGGTTCCAGATCAATGTCACCTGCTGTAGGTTAGTATTAAAACCCAAATAAACAACGAAGTGCAATTTGAATTATATGACATTACAATGGGTTAGAACATAAGTATAAGTATTTACTGCTTCTTTGTACCAGATATTCTTATTTTTGGAAAACTGTAATTATAACGGTTCTTTTAGTTACGATATTACTTCCGTTTTTAAATCATGTTTCTGACCTGTCAGTTTTAGTTTATTTAACCGCCTCAATTACGGAACATAAAGAAAACTTTGTGTACTTTCTAATGCAACCATTTTTTTATATTTTATACAGAGCGTCACAAAACGATGAGCATAAAAATTGCCCGTAAAATTAAGGCCCTATGACATTTTTAAAAACTTGAGCGATATGGCGGTTGTTGGCACTCATAGACCCGTGCTATAAAAATAAGACCTTATATTTGAAGATCTATGGTTGCACACAAGTGTTTTTTTTTTAAGTTGGAAACTATCAATTTTAACTCCTCACACATTCAGTGACAGACAATTGAAACAAGGGCATGTGAGTGTTAACCACTTAATTGTGCACTGCCTTGGAAGGAAATAACTAATACATTTGAAGCTAACTGAATGTTCAGGGGCGAAGGCTATAAAAATAAAGAAGTAAGCCTATGTGAATATTGTGAATCGCTATTGCAGTAAATTGGATATTGTACATATTAAATGATACGTATATTTCACAAATCTAGAAGAAAAACGCTCGCACTAACTATATATTGGACAAGAATGACAGATGGCAAGCACCAACAACCGCCATATTGTTTAGCACTTGGGTTGAGAAGTTAAATTAATTAACCAGTTTATTATTAAATTTTGCCAATAACATTTTTTGAGTTAAGCGATTTTTTTTATATTCGGTACGGTTATGGATAACAAATATATGAATTAATTAGAAAATTGTGCTGTTTTTTGAAAAAATTATTAACAGTATTAAAAACCATTACACAATCTTACAACGTCGGCCTCCTAAATAGAGTGTGGACCAAACTGAAAATTCTGGACTTATTTGATAATTTTAAAATCTGAACAAATTTTCATGGAATTTTGTAAAATTTTGTTTGTAGTCGGTCTTTATTTACAAGAAGCTGAATATTAAATTCACTGCTATTACCATTTACACTGTAAATATGTACGACCTATCATATGTCTGTCATTAAGAATTAAGTTTATGCTATTAATATTCACATTTAATGAACCAAAATCAGTTATCACTCTACAATAGAGATCTTGGAAGCTATACAGGGTGGGCCAAAAGTACCGGAATAGCAGGATATCTGCGAATATTCAAGGGGTAGGGTGAAAGTAATGCACTAAGGGTTTAGAATTTTTCCCTGGCTATCCGATGGTGACCTTGAATTTGACCTGGCGGATAATTTTGCCATCCCGGTACTGTTGAGCCGAACGTAAAATTTTCCGCTCTCCATTTCTGGGGTCAAAATTCTCGTGACCTTGATATGACCTTGAAGGTCATGGTCCAGGTCACATTCAAGATCACCATCGGATAACCAGGGAAAAATCCTAAACCACTAAGTGCTTTACTTCTACCCTACCCCTTAAATATTTCCAGATATCCTGCTATTCCGGTACTTTTGGCCCACCCTGCTTATATACAAGCGTACATGGACAGTAGTATGTTTTAACGCTTATCAACTAACAAAACAATTCAATTCCCATTTGGATGTTAATCAGAACAAATTGTAAATCTTTTTGAAAACCAGCTGTAATCCATACGAAAATATTAAAATATTTTTTGCGAAAATAGGGTTAAAAAATCGTCGGTGAAAAGAACGCAAAAAATTAAATCAGAATGGTTAAAACATCTTTCGGTCGCACTACAAAACTACACTACAAAGTTGTAGTTAAAGAAACCCCCACAAAATCAATGGAAAATGGGTCCCAGTCGATTTTGCTGAAATTGCAGTATGTTATAGTTTTTGACTTAATGATCAAAAATTATCATGGGCCCAAAGTGGTCCTATGAATAGTTCAGAGATAGAGAGGGGAGAAGTATGTGATTTTGGCTGTAGTCCTGAGTAAGCTTCACGAAGTTTCAAGTTAATGGATTTAAAAACTGAGGCATGTAATGAATTTTGATCAGTAGTTACAATTCTTTTGGGATCACTGAACCTGAAATAACTAGCCCTATAAGGTCACCTGCGGGGCTTCAATTGAGATTAAGTTAAATGAAATGACCTTAACTTGATTTTCAGGTGACCTTGCAGAGTTAAGTTATACCTGAATTCAGTTCCCCTCCAAAATAAAAATTGACTTGAAGGTATCCTTTAAGGTTACACTATCTCCAGATTCAGATTTTGCGAGTCCAAAAACCTACACTCACTGGTCAAAATTCAATACAAGTTTTTTCTTCAGATTAACCTTGAAACGACCTTTACCTAACCTCCAGGTGACCTTAGATAGCTAAGCTATCCCCGAATTCAGGTTCAGCGATCCCAAAAGCATTGTACCTACCGGTCAAAATTCATTACATGCTTCAATTTTTGAATCCATTAACTTGAAACTTCGGGAAGCTTACTCAGGCTTACAGCCAAAATCACATACTTATCCCCTCTTTATATCTGAAACTATTCATATGATCACTTTGGGCCCATGACAACTTTTGTTAAGAAATTCAAAAACTATAACATACTGCAATTTCAGCAAAATCGACTGGGACCCATTTTTCATTGATTTTGTGCGAGGTTCTTTTAAAAAGAACTATTTTTACTTTCTTTTAATAACATTGAAATGAAGATGAATTCTTTGTTTTTCAGTGGGATGTTGCTAACTCTTCACTATTTTGTTCATATAAAAGCTTTTCACAAGACAAAATATCAGTGAATGAAAGAATATTATTAAATGTTCAATTTGGTTTCCCTCCGCCTTCATACAATAATAAAATCTTTGCTCCACTTCCGAACGAACATTTTGAAGAATTTCGGGCGTTTCAGCAGGATGGTGTTCCACAACATTATGTCGCAGCTGTGCGTGATTTTCTTAATCAGAACTTTCAAATCATTGAATAGGACGCAGTTGTTCAATTGAGTGGCCTTCCAGATCGCCAGATCTAACGCCCTTAGACTTCTTTCTACGGGGGCACTTAAAGTCGAAAATTTATGCAACACAGTCGAACTCACTTGAGGCGTTTTGTCGGCGAATTGTTGAAAAATGTCGTCAGATAACGCTCGAAATTTTCGGAAATGAAGCAAATATTTTATTATTGCATGGAAGCGGAGGGAAACCAATTTGAACATTTAATAAAATAACATTCTTTCATTCAATGATATTTTGTCTTATTCTTTAAGTGATTATTTTATTGTCATATTCAAATCAAAATTTAAAATTTCGTTTGTCGTCATGAAAAACTCAACATAAGGTTCCATTTAAAGTTTAAGGGAATTTTACGCCCCTACTTAAGTGGTAGCTTCCAAGACACCAAAACTTAGCCATCACGTGCCCCCTTGAAAAGAAAATCGACGTGTTTCAAATTTTTATTATTTTTTTTTAATTACGCTGTTTTCCAGGTGGGAAGTTTTAATTGAAACAACTTGTATAATGAAAATTATCTCGAACGATTAAGCAATGTTTTAGGAAATTTTGACGAATATATTACCCTGATAGAATATTATACCGATTCGACCAGAATTTAACTGCTAATGAATGCACATTGTTTCTTACTTATTAATATTTTACTAGACCGAGATCATCAGACCGAGAACGAACCGTGATCGACATTATAGTGTGAATTGACCCTAAATATTTTAAATGTCACTTATATTCCACATAGCACACACATAGCACGTTCACATAGCACGTAAAATATAAAATACATATAAATAAAACAAAAAAATAGTTGCAAATGGAAAATGCTCTACAAACGAGACTGTTGAATATCTTAATACAAAATATTTTTGTTTCTTTTTCCATTCCTAATATTATCTGGCCCAAGAATTCCTTTTATCTTATATCCAGGGTGTTCCAGAATAACGTGTACAACGGAAGACTACACTCAAAATAGGCAGATCTAGGCTAATTCACCTAAATCTGAAATAACTCGAATAGGTATTAATCTATTTTGATTATTTTTGGGGTGTGGACTTTTGCTTTTAATCTACACATTTTGGTGTTATACAGAGTGTTTTTTAAAACCTACAACACCTACAAAATTGATGTATGGTCATAATATCCGTTCATAATTTTTTCCTCTTTCGGGCAATAATGACAACTATTTTTTACCTGATAGGTGGTTCCATTTGGAAGTTTTTGGGCCTCTTGTAGAATTTTAATTAAATAAGCCGTTTGGGTAAAAAAAAATATTTTTTAAATGTCTGCATTATCCTGCCACCCATATTACAATACTTAACAAAGTGCTAGTAGGCACTGATTTTGTAGGTGTGCCAGACAATTATTAGTGAGTGTTTACGACGATAAGATATACCACATGTTACAACGTGCCTAATCTTATTCAAAAAATTAGAAAAAACAATCAAATACAACGCGTTGACAGCATTATTATTGACCCTGTTATTCTACCCAATAGACTGAATGGCGAATTTTGTTTAGAATTTTTGCAAAACCCTTTACCCGAGTTATTGGAAGGTGTGCCGTTATTGCTCGGAGCTATAATGCGGTTTATACATGATGGAGCTCCACCACATTTCACTGTCAATGTCCGGTTGTATCAAAGATTCCCTCGTCGATGGATTGGTAGAGGGGATAATGTTCCTGTTAACTGACCTGTTTGTTCACCAGACTTTTCACCTTGCGACTATTATATTTGGGGTACTTTGAAAACAACAGTGTATGCTTCCACATCTAACACTGATCCAAATTGCCATAAATGTTTTAAAAAATTGCCCTCAAGAACTGCAAAGGGTGTCCTTTAACTTTCTTCGCACAGTTTTTATAAGAAGTAGTACTAAATCTAATAACATCAACTTTGTTATTCCTATCTCCAGCATTTTTCATTGTATTTGATTGTTTTTACTAATTAATCTCAATAAAATTAGGCATGTTGTAAAAAATTCGTCATATGTGTGTGTGTGTGTATCCATATCGCAGTAACATATGGTATATCTTATCGTAGTAAACACTTATTAAGAATTGGCAGCTATAATGACTTAAAGATCAAACTGAAATTACAGTCAACCTACAAAATCAGTGCCTACTAGCACTGTTAAGCATTGGTAAGATAATGTAGACATTTGAAAAATATTTTTTGTACACAGACCGCTCATTTAATCTAAATTCTAAAAATTTCCAAATAGTATCATCTATGAAATTAAAAATATGTAGTTGTCATTATTGTCCGAAAGAGGAAAAAGTTATGAACGGATATTCTCACCATGCATCAATTTTGTAGGAGTTGTAGGTTTTAAAAAACACTGTATAACACCAAAATGTGTAGATTCAAAGTAAAAGTCCACCCCCCAAAAATAATCGAAATCGAATATGTATTGCAGTTACTTACAAAATTCAAAAAATTTTCACCAACTTTGATGCCATCTAGCGGCCAAACGACGCGATTTAGGATATATGTGAATTAGCCTACATCTGCCTATTTTGAGTCCACGAATCTGTGGTCTTCTGTTGTACACGTTATTCTGGGACACCCTGTATAATATTTAAAAAAATAAATTGATTTCCTGTGCATTAACAAAATACCTGCTCAAGTTGTCTGTCTAAAAGCTTACCAAAGAAATAAATGATTTTTACAAACATATCAAATTGCACTTCAATTACTTTTCCTTTAACTACTTCAAAAGTTGTGGGATGAGAATATTTCTAACTATAGAATAAATGTTGTAAACGTAGAAATAAAATTTTCTGTAATTGTATTATAAATAATGGATTATTTATTGGATAGTAGTTTTTTTATTCATAATGTAAGGAAATACATGTTTAATTGAAACTTCTGAAGTAAAGTGTTATTTGAACTTCATTATCCCTCGGCGTTACAACACAACACAGCTATTTGAATAAGGCACATTTTTGTTTCATGAACATTATCTCTGGTTAAATTGTGACTTCATGTATGTACATGGGACGTTCCATGTCAACCGGGACATCGTTCTCTCCAAAAGTAAAAGCAAGGCAAATATACGTTTAAGGTCTCAAAATGTTCGTATACTCGAGAGCTTTCGAATAAACGATGGCCATTTTTGAGAAAAATACGAAATTCAAAATGGCGGCCACAAAAGGACGACTATAATTAGAAATTAAAAAAAAATAGTTCAGTACCTAGCTTAAAATCATCTATCCATGGAAAATACCTCAATCTAATAGTAAATCTTACGATTTTGGACATGCTGAATCCGAATTTCATATTTTTTAAGTCCAAAAGTGGTAGGAGTATTAGTAACAGACATTTTTTACCATTTTTTTGGTTTTTAGACCATATCTCTCTGAAAAAAAAGGATTTTTTTTGTCTAAAAGTAGCTTCTCTTATGGTTTTTGACGTACTGACTTTGAGTTATTGGAAGTCTAACAAAAATTAGGGCAATTAAAACGGGCCTCCTACCACTTTTGGACCGTAAGAATATGAAATTCGGATTCAACATGTCCAAAATCGTAAAGCTTACTATTAGATTGAGGTATTTTCCATGGATAGATGATTTTAAGCTAGGTACTGAACTATTTTTTTTTTAATTTCTAATTATAGCCGCCATTTTCAATTTCGAAATTTTCCCAAAAATGGCCATCGTTTATTCGCTCTTGAGTATACTAACATTTTGAGACTTTAAACCTATTTTTTCATTGCTTTTATTTTTGGAGAGAATGGTA
Organism: Anoplophora glabripennis; assembly: GCF_000390285.2. NCBI lineage: Eukaryota > Metazoa > Arthropoda > Insecta > Coleoptera > Cerambycidae > Anoplophora > Anoplophora glabripennis. The sequence goes on along the minus strand of NW_019416585.1, from coordinate 55,351 downwards.
TCCCGGTTGACATAGAACGTCCCTCATATATATTATATACAGAGTGCTAAGTACTATAAAATATTAAAAGCAGTGATTTCTCGTGTTATTTTAAAAAGAAAACTTCGTAGAAATACAGTGAAGCCATTGAAGAACCACTACACACCCTTATACATTTTTTTGGGAGCGCGAACAAGGTATCAATTTGTAGATCTTTTCACGACTTTCTGAATTAACTATTTTTTTGAGAAAATCGTGATTATAACAAAATAGCGACTGTTGGAAATTCTTCCAGGTGGATTTTGCCTTTAATACACTATATAAAAATTTATAATGCCATAAAATAAACCATGAAAGAGTTTAATTTGATATAAAAGTGAATATGTTTTGCTGCCATACAGGGTGTTCTGAATGGGACATGAAAACTTCGAAAATGTCAGATAGTTAAAATTGTAGCAAAATTGTTGGCTAATTATTTATTAATTTTTCAGAGATATCGAAAATATATTTTTTTAACTTTTGAGGTTTTTTTGAAAAATGCCTTCTAGATGTACGTTTTTAAAATGATTTGCTAGTAAGTAGCACTATAAAATTTCAGATTTTATCAAAAAATTTCTCCTCATATACCTACCAACTATAAAATAAAATGCAATCAAAATAAAATATAGTATCTAATAAATACTTGACAAAACCTCTGGGAAGCCAGCTACATATTTATAATAAATTTGTGATGTTAATACCTTTAATTCATAGTAGACAATCTCTACAACAAACTATTTAATTTAGATAAAAATATTTAAATATATCGTCAATAGTGTAGGTAATCAAAAATTTTGAATATAAATAACATAGGTACTATTGAATAAAAATTAAGTCATTAAAAATCCCCAAAAGTTACCAATAAATTAAAACCGGTTCTGCTGTCTTCAATTTCTTATCAGTTTAGTGAGGCTAGAAAATTTCCAACGATTTTTGCATTGCACACACAAATATAACATTGCCAATTTCTTGATTATTTATTGTGTAAAAATTTGGTAAATGTGAAATAGGTTTCAGTAAAATATTTCAAGAACTATCAAGAAACTTTTTACTTAATATTTTGTGCAGCAAAATTAAGATTCTATTTGTCATCAGATTGTGCGTCAGAAGATACGCAGACATTTCGAAATTAAATTTTTGTTTGTGCACTGGTATAAAAAGTATGGTAAAATTCCTCGAATTTTCGTGGTAACCTGTTGCCATAGAATGTTCAAGTAAAATTCATGTATGATCAATATATATTTTAAAGATTTTATTTAATATTACATAAGTGTTACATGAATTTTACTTGAACATAGCAACAGGTTACCATGGAAAGTTCGAGGAATTTTACTTTTTATTATAGTGTGATGTCGTTTGTTTCACATGTATATCCGAGATATATAAAGTTAGCAGACTAAGTTTAAAATTTTGCAATTTTGATTGTCAGAAATGTGTTGTGGAAAATGTATGGAACCCTAGGGGTACTTCAAAAGCGATTTTAGATTTTTAACTTAAATTTTTGAACGTGATATTTTCCGCTTTTCCCATCTTTGGATAGAAAAACTAAATCCAAAGTTTTAATGACCCCTAAATTTGACGCCAGGGCAAAAGGCCAGAGTCACAATTAGACCGTATATCATTACCACGGTAGTTTGTACGGAATTTGTCACAAAAATTAATCAACCTTTGCCATAAAATGTGAACATTTCAGTCGGAAAGCTAATTTGACCTTCAGAGGCCCCTAGGGCTCAATCTAACCCAAGATCAAAATATACATCTGTAACCGTCAAATTTCCTGCTCTTTCCATTTTTGGTTGAAATATGAAGTTGACCTCTAAATGACCCCTATGTGTCAAAAACAAGGTTATTATCGTACGGCCCCCTTAACTCCCAATCCCCCTTCCCTCCTACGACTTTTTCAATTATAGGTTATGCTGCAAAGTTATTAGGGGTAATCAATTAAAATGGACACCCTGTCATACAGGGTTAGTCAGAAGTATGGAAACCCCCAAAAATATCAGCGGGAAAGCATTTTTGGGACAAATGGTGGGATATCAAGATCAAGTCGGTGTATTTAAATGGCGACCCTCCTTTTCGACCCCGTAAATGCAGAGCAGAAAATTCTGCATGCGAATATGACATTAACCGTGACCTCAAGGTCAATGCTCAAGGTCAAATGTTAAAATTAGATACCTGATGGTACTCCTTAGTGACCTTGAACTTGAGATCAAGGTTGAAAGAACATGTCAAGGTCATATCGGTTTTTTGAGTAGCGACCCCCTATTTCGACGCTAGAAATAAGAGAGCGTAGAATTCTACATGTTATTATGATCTTAAACGAGACCTCAAGGTCAATGGTTAAGGTCAGGTAGAGGTCAAGTGATTATTCCGGCTGTCATTTTTTATTTTCGACGATGGATGAGAAGGGACTCACAATTTTTTAGTGGTAAGATCAAGATCACTATCAATCCCTCTGATTTCGTAGGTAAAATTAAAAATGACAGTAAAATCAACATTTGACGTTGAACTGACCTTGACCATTGATCTTGAGGTCATGGTCAATATCATATTCGGATACAGAATTTTTAAGTTAAGCAAATATAAACCCGTCAAAAAAGTGGTTCGTTTACGACACATTCTGGCACATTCAAAATTGCAATAAATTTGTTTTTGGGCGTTAAGTTTATGTAAAGTTAACGAGCACAAAAAATAGATTTCACAGCAAATTCTAACGTAATCAAGATTGCAAAATTTTAGTATATTGAAGAAAACTTCTTTATTTGTAGAAGTTTTGACCGCTTAAAGGGGAAGGTAACTGGAGAAAACTACCACCCAGTATATCGATTTGACTAAAGTTTTAAGAAATAATACGCCATAATAGTTCAAATAAACCTGCCAAATTTTAATGCTCTCGGTAAAAGGGTTATGAAGTTATTAATTAAATTAGTTTTACTTTTGTCAACTAATTGTCAATGGCCTGTAACTCCAAAACCAAAACAAATTTATTTTCAAACGTCAAACGTTGTCTGTGAAATTTGCGGACACCCTGTATTTAATTAGAGTACAACTTTATCAATTATTAATGAATGCAACTCCCATTAAATAAAGTAAATAATTTCAATAAAATATTTGCCGATTTTGTTTAAAATTGATTAGAATTAATATTAGAATTTAACATGCATGTTTCGAAAAAGATATTTTATTCGTTTAATTTTAGTTGATTAAAACCGTAAACCAAAATCTAGAAGAATTCTAATAATACTAGTCAGTGTAAGATTAATTTATGAAATGCATAAAAATTTAAAGTCCTTAATAATTATAGTTGATTATTCTAAAGAAAAAAATGTATTGAAATTAATATAACCTTGTTTGGTTTAATGTAATGAAAATTCTGTTGGAATGAAATATAATATTTCGTACTTTATTTAACCGAACAACTAAGTTACATTAAATTATAAAACTGTAGAAATTGTATACTTGTATGTATAAAATTCAGTGCAAAAACTTAGTAATTTTGTACTGCATACAGGGTGTTCCACCTAAGAGGGATTCTTCTGTAACTCTGTAACTGTAAAATTTATATAAAAAATGGTTTTAATAAATGTTGCCTGGAATCATGTGGGCCATGTAAATATTTTACAGGGTGTTACATTTCGCGTGGGCACTACATAACTGTTATTTTAAATGGAACACCCTGTGTATTATTGCATTTTTAAATTCCTTGTTTAATATTAGGTAGGATTTATTAAATGTACATGGTGTTTGCAACTTACCGTTTTCGAGATATTCGATTGTTTTTGAAAAAAAAAATCACCATTTCAGCTCTCTAAATGAGGCTAGATAGCATCTAAACCATTAAGAGGTAGAAACCTGTAATTTTCAGTTCGTTTTGCCATAAATTACTCAATCTTGTCATCTGTGAGCAAACCGAGTACGTTATTCAGACTCGGAAATACTGAAACCTACAATTAATTATTTATCATGGGTGAATGCAAAATTGAATGCCGTTTCGACTGATATAAGGTTGTCCATACTTATCTCTAACAGTTTTCCAGAAAAGTCAGGTTCTTTTCTAAAGTCCGAAAAAGTAGCTAAGTAACAGCGTCAAAAAGACCTTGCAAAACCACTTTTCCCTCACAATTTATCAGACTTGGGACTGACAGTGTCCATATTTACTGGAAACTTTGGATGGTGTAGGGCAAGTTGACGTAATATTTACAGATTTCCAAAAACCCTTCGATCATAATAAATCATTACATCTTACTGGCAAAGTTACAACGATATAATTTTTCAGATTCTTTGATAGTCTTTTGCAGTCGTATTTAGCAAATGGACATTCTATGGTCAGGTTTCAAAATTTTACCTCAAGCATTTTCTCCGTCTTCAGGGGTGCCTCAAGGCTCTAATTTGTGACCGCTTTTGGTCTTACTTTTTATTCATGATCTTCCGGATATTTTTTCATGTGAAAAACTGATGTTCGCAGATGATGTTAAATTATTCTCTGTAATAAATTCCCTTACAGACTGCGTCAGTCTAAAGCTCTGTGTGAATCGTATGTCATCATAGTGTGAATTAAATTGTTTGTCTCCTAACGACTCCAAATGTAAGGTAATGTCCTTCAGTCATAAAACTAATTTGGTTTTCTACGACTATAACATTGATGGATACATCCTTAGCCGTGTTGAACTGTTTAAGGATCTAGTCATAACTTTTGACAGCAGATTCACTTTCATCGATCACATTAATAATGTTATATCGAGTGCATTCCGGACTTACGGTTTTATTTACGGCAATTGTAGAGATTTTACAGATATCCGTACATTTAAAATCTTATTTTATTCCCTCGTCAGATCCAAAATGGAGTATGGTTCCATAACATGGTATCCAATGCACAACATACATCGGCAAAGGTTGGAGTTAGTTCAAAGGTGGTTTTTAAAATTTATGACATTTAGGTACGCAAGATGAATGGTTTTGGGCTAGAATCACTGGAAACGCGTTGTAATATTTCACTCATGCGATATTTATATAATCCTCTAAACAACAGAATTGATTGGTCTATTCTGTTAAGCAAAATTTACTTTCGTGTACCACGTGGTAATTCTAGACAGCAGCATTTGTTTCCCTGTAATGCGCCTAGGACTAATTTAAATCTCCGATTTATTTAATGTGCAATTTATATAATAAAATTGGAAATCATTGCGATATATTTAATAATAATTTAAATGTACTAGGTATATTAATTTGTTTCTCGTATAGTACAAGTTGTGTTTTATATTCATATACATATGTATATTGGTGTAATTATGTATGCTTAGTATTGGTTAGTACTGACAATTATTGTGTTAGATGTAGGTAGGTATTTATTCCTGTAATTGTGTTTAANCTATTATTATTATTATTATTATTAAACAAAAGTAACCCACTAACAACAACTAAAAACGAAACAAACTGAAACTCGGAACACAACAAGGAGAAGAATACTTAGAATGCTGATTTACATCAATTGCTCGAAGTGTCCTCCATTTTGATTAAAACGCACAAACAAATTCGGTTTTTTAAAGACTGTTCAATATTGGTCAGCATGTCTGGCGTAATTTCTTGAAATGCTTGAAATCTGGACACCTTGAAGGCCAAAGTTTCGTGTAAAAACTGACGAACCGCAGCGGTTGTGAGGTGGAGCAACTTCATATTGCATCCACATTCTTCGAACTGTAGCTAAAGGAATGTCGGCTAACAAATTTTCTAGTGTTTGTTAAAAAGTTAAACTGCTCCAGTTGATGCTGGTCAAAAAAGAATGGTCCAATTACATCGGTTCCCAAAATTGCTCCCCACACGTTCAAAGACCATCAGTGTTGGCTATGAGTTGTCCGGAATTGGTGAGGATTTACTGTCATAATGATGGCAATTCTGACGATTAACGAAACCATTTTTATGAAAAGTAGCCTCATCGAAGAACATGACCCGTTTAAAAAAATCATCATCTTGATTTATCATCTCAAGTGACTGATAAAACTCCAGTCTACGCTGAAAGTCTACTTCTAGTAACGCTTGGTGCAATTGGATGCGATAAGGATGATAACTGTGCTTTTGTAAAATCATATGTATCAACGTTGTGTGAATAATTTGTCGTACACTAATTTGCGGTTTTTCCTGAATACACCCCAGCACAAAAAATTCATTTTCCTCCGTAACTACAGTTTTACGGAGAATTTCGTTTAATATGTCGAATATTAACCTATACCATAACCCACTAGATGCAAGACTTTACGCCGTGATGTGGTCTGTCTGGATAGCGCTGTGCATAAATTCGTGATGCCAATAACGGATTTCTGTCGCACTCACCGAGGACAAAAACCATTTCGATCATTTCTTCCTGCATCAGCGACATTTTGAAAATGCATATCAAACAGTGCAATAAACATTGTTTACAAGGCCTTCTCGACGCTGTTACGTAGCTACTTTTTCGGACTTTAGAAAAGAACCTGATTTTTCTGGAAAACTGTTAGAAATAAGTATGGACAACCTTATATCAGTTGAAAGGACATTCAAATTTACTTTCACTTGTCCGTGACTATTAATATGGGTCATTCCATTTGAAAAGTTTTTTAACTCGTAAGATTATTAAATCTCAGTATTACCGAGTCTGAATAACGTATACGTTTTGCTCACAGATCACAAGATACAGGTTCGGAAAGTACCGATGGTCCATCTGCCGTTACGTGAGAGCGATAAAGTAAGACATAGAAATCCATGCAATAGAGAAGGATGGCTATAATGAAGGCGTCTCATAGTCACCGCCCGTTTCGCCCTTCCACAAATAAGATCCACTTCTTATTTGTGGAAGGGCGAAATGGGCGGTGACTATTAGACGCCTTCATTATAGCCATCTTTCTCTATCGCACGGATTTCTATGACTTACTTTATCGCTCTCACGTAACGGCAGATGGACCATCGGTACTTTCCGACCCTGTATATTAATTTATGCCAAAGCCGACTGTGAAAACTTCAGGTTTCTAACTCTTAACAGTTTAGATACTATCTAGCTTCCATTTAGAGAGCTGAAAATCGTGATTTTTTTCAAAACTGAATATCTCAAAAATGGGAAGTTTTAAACACCATGTGCACTTAATAAACTCTATCTAATATTAACCAAGGAATTCAAAAATGTAATAATATGCAAGGCGTTCCATTTAAAATAAAGTTATGCCCACGCGAAATAGAACACTCCAGAAAGCTAAAAATATTTTCCTTAAATGGCCCACATGATTTCAGACAACTTTTATTAAAGCCATTTTTTAATCAATTTTACAGTTACAGAGTTACAGAAGAATCCCTCCTAGGTCGAACACCCTGTAGGTACAAGCGGGAAGTTTTCTTATAAAAATGACAGTTCACTATTTTATAGTCTTTATAAAACATTTTGTATTAGCTGCTGTGGGCTATTGTGTTGCTTAATTTTGCCGAGTGAGAGTGAGAATCAGCCTTAATAGGTAATGGTTACAGGACAAAACATTCCTATGCCTCCAAGACCTTCAAGTGGACAGTCTGATGGAAATGGACCTACCCGCATAAGTCATTCTCCTGTGGTCACGCAGGGCAGCTACTCAACGTCGCATTCATCCGCTCACCCAACGCACGGTTACAAGGGCCATCCAAGTATGGTAGTAACAGGACCCGGAAACCAAATGTCTTTATACCAGTCTAATCAATACCCTCAAACCGGTTACCCACCTCGGCCTCCCAGCAATATACAGTATCCCGGTCAAGGATACGCTCCACCTAGTTCACAGCCAACACCTCCAAACAACATCTGCCCTCAGCAATTCTCCGGCCGGTCGATGCCTAATCACATGCAGAATTCCCAGTTCCCGTCTTATCAACAGTCTTGGTCGCCATCTGTTTCTACCGCATCCAAAGGAAATGGACCAAATCCTCCCACGCCAACACCGGGTTCGCAGTCTCCAAGTCCATCTCCTCGACCACCGCACTACCTCAAACACCATCTACAACATAAAATGGGTTTTCAGGGCATACCGAGTTCTGCACCGCCGAGCCCTAGTCCTCCTCAAAATTACCACATGGGTCCCCCATCTGGTCATCATCATTCCGGTATGGGCCCTCCTCCTTCTATGGGCCCACCGAACATGCCTCCATCTAGCAGTCCCCTCCTTCCCAATAACCACGCCCACGACGGGCCCATGCCGCCACCCAGTTCAACGCCAAATTCTCATACGCAAATGGTATCGGATATGATAGACAATGGTATCACGACCACTGCTCAAGCTGGTCTTAATACACACGTTACGGCTGCTTCAGGTGGATCCGTCACATCAGTTGTAACTACTGGTCCAGACGGTACACCTATCGATGAAGGTTCCCAGCAGTCCACGTTATCTAATGCTTCTGCTGGTAAGTTAATACGAGGTGTCATTGAAAGGTTTTCCTTTTAGTATACAAAATGATTTCAAGTTGGAACATTTCTTGTAACAGCGTATAGAACTGAAAAAGAGAAAATATTGTTTTAAATAACTTTTTACAAGAAACTCTGTAAAAGAGAAACAACCTTCCAAAATTCAATGCAATTTTAAGTCGGGTTCTGTCTTTCACTAAGCACAAAAATGAAAGCAATAAATTATGCGTAGGCTGACTTTAGTGCCAAAATAGTAGACAGTGATCGCTGCGGTCGGTAAGGTGCGCTGGGAATGCGATTCCATAGGCGTATCATTTAGAGTGTTCCTAAAATTGTTCAAATATAGAACAGTAAATAGTTATGTCTATTTTGGTAAAAATCACATTATCCTTGTAAAATCTATTAAAATCCAAAAAGTAGGTAATTAGTTTTTATTTATACTAAAGTATATAGTTAACATTTCTGCCCATGTAGGCACAGATGACCTACTACCACTTGCAAATTTTTTTCTCTTTTTTATTTTCGCTAACTAAATAAGTGAACTCTTCGAAAAGTCTACTTATGTAGTGTTGTAACCGTGAGATGACACAAAATCAATAAATCAACCAAAAGTACAAACACCAGCGACAAGATATTTGAATATTACCGATCGCTCTCTGCCTGTGTAGGGCGTATGATACTAATTGAGTAGCGGTGAGTATTGGTGTATCTAGCACTCTGCTGCAACTTGTTACATATTCATGAGGACCAATAACTTAGAAATCGGTCTATACCTGGTGGTTCTACTGGCGAAAGATCAAAGGTGTTTACCTAATATTGCAATGCTTGCTGAGGCAGATAGCCTACAGAGTAGTTGTTTTCCGCAGTATCATCAGTTTGAAATGCAAAATAAAATACATACTTATGATTATTACAGATCGCTGCTTACGATACAGAAGTATTTCTATATCTCTTAAATTGTATTATTTCGTACCTCATAAATTTGCAATCGAAGTGCAACACCGCGAGTTTTAGCCGTTTTATCCACTACATATTTCATATATTTGGCTTTTTCTTTTTTTGTGCAATTTCTAATAATTGGACTGTTTCGATATGTTTTCCATTCAACAATTTCATGATTTCTCCTTGTCATGCCTTCTCCCTGCCCCCGTGCAGTTGTTGGCAATTTTTATATTTGTCGATTATATTAAGGCGCATTATCCAAGACAATCACTGCACCAAGTTGCAAATCATTTTTTAAAAACTACACTTTCCATATCCTCATGGCAATCTTCTGCTCTTCACGACTCGAACACATGTAAACCATTATTAAAAAGTCTTCTAAAAATGATTTTCGTCTGATGTTTAACGCTTACTAAATCTACAGGTATTTTCTTCCATTTATCCATCCATTCGTCAAAATTTTCGTTTTCGTTTTATGACACTTTAATTTTTTCTAAATACTCTTCCCCATATTACAGCTTTTCTATTAGCATGCTTATCGATTTCGTTTGAAATAACGAAAATTCATTTCATATTTGAATTTTCTTTAATGTTGGAAGTGCAATTTTAAAATAAAATCCATTAATTTGCATACGGATAGCATATTTAATATCGTCAATTTCATTTTTTTTCTAGTCAGTCAGTTTTTGTTTCTTTTATACTTTCAAGGCTTTTTAACTCGCAATAAACAGAATTTTTATTGAATCTGTTAACTTCGATTGATTAGACTACCCTGATTTTAGCCATTAACACAAAACACAAAAAGAAAATGTGAAAATAATACTTCTTTCTCACTTGCTGTGCCACGCACTGACATATCATCTCCGCTGAAACGAGATTTCAAGAAGTCAAATCATGCAGGCGCGTTGTAACAATAAAACGTTTCAAGTGCGCGCGCGTAGGCTGAACATTATTACATTAAAATTACAATAATTATTAAAATTACAACATTAAACACACGTCTTACACACTGCATGCAAAACATTGCCGCAAATAACCCACTCAGCAAATGACATTTAGACCATTGAATGGGATTACCACGGATATTACAATAACAGCGATGAAAGCTCATACTATATTATGAACAATTTGTATCTAGCGCTCTCGCTATCAGTTGTCTGAATTAAGAGTCGCTTACACGATTATTTTTGTGCCCAAATTATTGTTGCAATGGCTCAAACTTATGACAATAGTGAACAAGTGATCAAGACTTTAAATTACGGGGAGTGTGGTCAGATCGTCTCGCCCTCTCCCTCTGTGGTTTGTAAAAGTGATTCAAAGTTTTCGATTCTAGATTCCTCCATCGTGTTTACTTCTATAAATGCCACATATGACAAACATTTACAATAATAATATTAACAAATCTTCGCATTCACCGTAGATTAACTACAAATCAGCATTTTAAATATTGTCATACTATGGCCCATTTTGTGACAATTATCACAAAATTAATCGAAATATGCTCATCAGTTTGTCTAATTACAACACTAAACTTAATTTGCAAATACAGACACGTTTAACTGTAAGCTGCAAAACGTAACACTGTTCTATGTCGAGAGCGGTTTGTGCAACTTACTGTAGACTCATGAATAACTAGTAAGGACAGGCCTTAAAGGTTGTAATTCTTTTAAATGTAAATGTGCTTCAAATCTAATGTAGTAAAAGGAAATTCCACTGTCAATGGCACCTTGTATAATAGTTGCCGCTAAGAACATATCTTACTTTAATTTATTTAGCATCAGGAGAGGATCCGCAATGTACAACACCTAAAGCAACTCGGAAAAATGATATGGGACACTATAGCCATCCTACAACACCTCAGAGTACTGTCCCATCACCTGGTGCAGCAAGTATAAATTCTATTCACGAGGATTACGGAGACCTTAGTCCGAGTTGGCCTCGTACCCCTGCGAGTCCGGTGAGTTTTTCAAATATTTCTCTTTTTTTGTATATTTGGTTGTAGTGCACGGCACCAATGGCAATATATGTGTAAAAAGTTTTTATATCAAATATAAAAAATAATTGAAGTTCATAATATTTATTAAATATATCATTTCCATGTTTATCCACAACACCATATACAGTGTTAGTCAAAAGTATGGAAACCCCCAAAAATCCGAGCGGGAAAATATTTTTGGGATAAATGGTGAGCACAAACGTTTCAGCATTTTTCCCGACGCATCCAACGGTAACCTTGACCTTGAGGTCAAGGTCATATCAAAATCAAGTCAGTTTTTTTAAATGGCGACCCTCCTTTGATTTTTACTGTAATTTATTTTTACCTACGGAATCAAAGGGATTGATAGTGACCTTGATCTTGCCGTTAAAAAATTGTGAGCCTTCTATTCCATCGTCGAAAATAAAAAATGACAGCCTGAATAATCACTTGACCTCTACCTGATCTTAACCATTGACCTTGAGGTCACGTTTAAGATCATAATAACATGTAGAATTTTACGCTCACTTATTTGTAGCGTCAAAATAAGAGGTCGGTGCTCCAGAAACCGATATGACCTTAACATGTTCTTTCGATTTTGACCTCAAGATGAAGGTCACTAAGGAATACCATCAGGTATCTACTCAAAGACTGTCACTCCCTCTGACTCCGTAGTTAAAAATAAAAAATTACAGTAAAAATCAACATTTGACCTTGACCATTCACCTTGAGGTCATTGTCATATTCGGATGCAGAATTTTCTGCTCATTCCATTTCCGGGATCGAAAAGGAGGGTCGCCATTTAAAAAAACCGACCTGATCTTGATATGACCTTGAATTTAAGGTCAAGAATACCGACGGATGCGCCGTGAAAAATGCTGAGACATTTGTCCTCACTATTTATCCCAAAATTGCTTTCCCGCTGAGATTTTTGGGGGTTTCCATGCTTTTGACTAACCCTGTATATTAATGTGTGAGTGCTACAAATATTTTCTAAATATTTTTTGTTCACTGAAGTAATTTGATTATACAGGGTCGGAAAGTCCCCATGGTTCATCGGCCGTTACGTGAGAGCGATAAAGTAAGTCATAGAAATCCGTGCGATAGAGAAAGATGGCTATAATGAAGGCGTCTAATAGTCACCGCCCATTTCGCCCTTCCACAAATAAGAAGTGGATCGTATTTGTGGAAGGGCGAAATGGGCGGTGACTATTAGACGCCTTCATTATAGCCATCTTTCTCTAGCGCACGGATTTCTATGACTTTCTTTATCGCTCTCACGTACGGCCGATGAACCATGGGGACTTTCCGACCCTGTATATGATAAAATTATTTTTAAAGTGTTGTGGGTCACATTATTCAAATATAATAGAGTATGTGTATTTTTCTTTTCTGATTGCTGATGTATTATTATTATGCAGGGTGTATGATAAAATATTTCGTAGCTTTGGCAAGGTGGGATTTTAAGAAGCATGACTTCAAGAATGCTTGTTTTTGAAGGAAAGTCTTCTCGAAAACGAACTTTTACAAATGCAATAGCTTGTAAAAGCACTTCAAAACGTTATACTCCAATATTTATATTTTGGTTTGCATTTAAAATATTTTGGAAGTTTAGTAAATGTACTGTTACTTTCATTTTTAAAGAGTTATTGCTGATTTGGCTTGTTCCCAAAATCCTTTGTTATTTATTGTATTTCCTGGATGTAAATATAAACAAACAGTTTACTGTTGAATGTTTTCTACAGGTTTTTATTTTAGTCAGCATAGAAATAAACTACTTACCCTTCAATCTATTTGCCTTGAATCTGATAGATGACAATTGACAATATTAAACTACGATAAAAAATTCAAATGATTTTGTAATAACTGTTCCCAGTTTAATGCAGAACTAAATAGTGGATATTTTGAGAAAAATGATCTGTACTGGTAGAAGGGACTGGTAGAACATAGAAAAAATAAAACGACACGTCCTATTGTCTTTTGTTTATGAAATTCATATTTTAAAAACACCCTTTATATACAGGACGTTGTTTACAAACATGGAGAGGATATTTTGAGGCGTAATAAATCGAGTTGTGAAAACTCAATTAGCAGAAATATTTTAGGCAAAATATATATTTTTTATTACCTACAGACTTATGACATTGACAGAACGAAATTTTATTGAAACCACCGATCTTACAATTAGTGATAGCTCTCTGCCTCTCTCTAGCCCCTGTTTGGTGCATATGTGAAAATTGCTGTACATGAAGATGTGCAGCTAACTCACAATTTCATCAACGTTTCCATATGTTACCACCATGTCCATTAATTCATTGTCACTATATTGCTGGACCATTTTGGTATGTGTTATTTGTACTTTATTAATGTGCACATCATAAGAACACTGACTGTTTTTTCGCAAAAATAATTCGATTTAAATTAAGGATCTAAAAAAAAATTATGACAAGCATTTGTTCATTAATGATTTTTACAATAAAAGGCATAATGAAAACTGATCGATGGTTACCTAAAATAAAAGTAAAACAAGGGGAGACATGCCATTTCAGCAACAATTATACACCTCTTTTTATGCAGTATGTAGGTCGGGGATGATTGCAGAGGTTCTCAATAAGGTTTAACGATTATTGAAAATACTTATTATTAATGCATTTTATCCGTTAAAAAATCTTCAATATTCTTCATACGTTTAGTGCACTAATCAACAACCATGACAAATTTAAAGCTTCACTTACTTAGTAATTATTATAAAGATAAGGTAAATTAAGACCAAATTTCTGCACGAGGTAGTTGCAATGTCTTAACAGCGTCAAACATACATATCATAGTAATATACAGGGTGATTCAGAACTTATCCAAAAAAAAAATTCTGGATGTACAGGGGACTCTTACAAATACAATTTCAAAAAGGGCAGTTCGAAAATGATTTAAAAATACACTTCTGCACGGCACTGGAAACTGGTCCACTGTAAAACCTGACCTCGCACAATGCGACCGTTACAGCGGCAGTGATAAAACAAACGGACAAATTCAACTGTTTTTGCCGCTATTATTATTAATTAATAAAATTAATTTGTGGTTTTAATTAATAAAATAATTTGACATACAATACAACAATTGTTCAAAATTTTGTCCTCCTACATGTAAACGCATTTGGTCCTGTTTTACTAAGTTTCTACGAACTAATACAAATGTTGTCCTGCTTCACCATAATAGAAATGTTGTCTTGCTCTTCACGATGAATTAAAACGATATCCATCAACTCCGAGTTGCTATACACACAAACCATTTTTGACACTAACTAGGTACTAAAAAGCTATTGTAAAAACTACCGCAACGACGATTGTATTGGGAGTCGCTTAGCCACGTGGCTTTCACGCGTATTGCGAATGACGCTAGAGACTACAGTTATCCAGCGATGTAACGTTTGAAAGTAGTACAACTTCAATAATTTTTTTCTCGGAAACTATAAGGATTTTACAAAAATTTTTTTTTACGATATTGACTCCATTTCTCATGCCGCATCTATTCCCAGTTTCTTTTGGATAAGTTGTGAATCACCTTGTATTACTTTTACTTCCAATTTATTGTGATAAAGCAAACTGTATTTTAATAAATGAGAATTTCCTTCAAAATCAATTTCAAGCGGCAGTTATAGTTTGACAAAATTTAAAATAAAAAATAAGTTAAACCTTGATAAGATATACAGGGTGGGCTAGAAATACCGGAATGGTAGGGTATCTGGGAATATTCAAGGGGTAGGGTAAAAGTAAAGCACTAGGGGTTTAGGATTTTGCCCTTGCTATCCGATGATGACCTTGACTTGGACCATGACTTTGAAGGTCATATCAAGATCACGATATTTTTTTTAAATGGAACCCCATAATGTTGACCCCGGAAATGGAGCGGAAAATTTTACGTTTGGATATGACCTTGAAATGACCATGAAGGTCAAATATCAAAGTCCCAAAGTGGATCAACAGTCCTGCCGGAATGGCAGGAAAAATGTTCTCCACACTAGTTCTAGGATTCTTGATGGGCACTAAACCGGTGACCTTGGATTAGACCTCCTCCCTGATCTCGAATTCCTTATCCTCCTGTAATTTCAAGGTCAAGTACGGCCATGGTCGGTTATTAGAGGTCACTAAAGGCAACAGTTGGTTACTGTTGGTCATTAGTGGTCACCAAAACTAAAAGGCGGTCATTGAAGTTCAACACTGGTCACCGAGGACAATAGACGGTCTTGGGTGGTCAGTAATAGTCATCGAGGGTAACAGAATAAACAACTTAACCTTGAAATGACCGGAGGATAAGGGATTTGAGGTCAGGGCGGAGGTCAAATCCAAGGTCACCGATTTAGTGCCCATCAAGATTCCTAGAACTATTGTGAAGAACATTTTTCCTGGTGGGTTATTCGGCGACTTTTTAATTTAATCTTGATTCTCAACCCCTAGTGCTTTACTTTTACCCTACCCCTTAAATACTCCCAGATACCCTATCATTCCGGTACTTTTGGCCCACCCTGTGTATCAATTTACAGTATATTAGTTCTTGTTTAAATGTTTTAATCACGGATGTTTTTTTCTGTTATGTAAACGTTTGTTATTGTCCACCACTTGCATCTAGTACCCACAACGTAAATAAAAACCACCCCTGAATATGTTAATTTTGAAGGTCATTTAAATATTTCAAAAGAACGCCAATGCAAATATATAATCCACGTATCATTTGATGTTAAGTTTTTATTTTGCTATTTAATAATTAAATGCCACTGACTTGGTAACAGAAACATTTTTTTAAACAGCAGGAAGGATTTTACGCCTATTCAATTGCTTATATAGTTTTTCTTTTTTCGAATATTTTGCAGTTTTAGTCAAGTGTATAATGCCTCTTTGTTATCTTCGAGAATTCCTTCTATTTTCGGACTAATTATTAAATTATAAAACATGTCTAATAAAGTAATTTTAAATTCGTTATCGCTTTTTTTTAAATTAATTTACACTATTCCGTGTGAATGTAAAGGTTTGCCCTCACTATGTTAATCGGTAATGCAGTGCGGCAAAAATGATCGCTAATGCAATGCCACGAAACCGATCGGCGTCTTCAAAATCGGCACGCGTATTCTCTGTATTTGCAGTAGTACGCAAGCACTATGAATGTGAGGCGAAAAGGCAACCCGAATAGAATCAATACGTTTATGACAATGGAGTTATGACAACAAATGCATTGCCTGATTATTTGTTTGCCTTGCCGATCGGCTTTGCCTGCCAGCATAGTGAAAACACATTTATAAACGGTACTTAAGTATTCATGTTCGTCTCATTCGGAGATTTCAAAATAGGCAATAATACGTCTGTTGAAACATTTCCTGAATGATTATTTCAGTGTGTGTTTATTTACTTCTTTTTTAATTTATGGTGTGGCAAAATACACAAAAAGGAAAAGAAAAACTATGAGACGAATGCTTTCATACAGGGTTAGTCAAAAGTATGGAAACCCCCAAAAATCTCAACGGGTAAGCATGTTTGGAATAAATGGTGAGGACATTTTCCACGACGCATCCGGTGGTAACCTTGACCTCGAGGTCAAGGTTCAAGGTCATATCAAGATCAAGTCTGTTTTTTTCAAATGGCGACTCTCCTTATCTACCCCGGAAATGGAAAGAGCATCCGAATATGACATTGACCGTTAGCTTAAGGTCAGTTCAAGATCAAATGTTGATTTTTACTGAAATTTTTTATTTTTAACTACGGAATCAAAAGGAGTGACAGTCTTTGAGATGGTATTCCTTAGTGATCTTGATCTTGAGGTCAATAGGACAGAATGTCAAGGTCATATCGGTTTTTGGAGTAGCGACCCCTTATTTCGACGCTAGAAATAAAAGAGCATAGAATTCTACATGTTATTATGATGTTAAAATGGTTAAGGTCAGGTAGAAGTCAAGCGATTATTTCGTCATTTTTTTTTCGACGATGGAATAGAAGGGACTCACAATTTTTCAGTGATCTCAAGATCAAGGTCACCAAGAAGTACCATCGGGTATCTACTCAAAGACTGTCACTCTGATTCCATAGTTAAAAATAAAAAATTACAGTAAAAAATCAACCTGACCTTGAGGTCACGGTCAATGTCATATTCGGATTCAGAATTTTCGGCTCTTTCCATTTCCGGGGTCGAAAAGAAGGGTCGCCATTTAAAAAAACGGACTTGATCTTGATATGGCCTTGACCTCAAAGTCAAGTTTACCGTCGGATGCGCCGTGGAAAATGCTGAGACTTTTATCCTCACTATTTATCCCAAAAATGCTTTCCCCCTGAGATTTTTGGGAGTTCTATACTTTTGACTAACCCTGTATAATATCAATTGCTTACAAATACGATATACTTCCAGTTTACATTGATCTGAGTAACGTAAAGTTTTATGTGTAATTATTGGTTTATTTATATACACCAATAAAATTTTTATTATCAAATCGACATTTTATATTCAGGAGTTATCCAGTAGTGGATTATGTCTTTGATATAAATATTAGTAAAGGTTTTTTAAATCTCATGGCTTGTACAACCACCATTTGTAGAATTTAGTTTTATAATAATGCTTTTGAGTTTTTCTGTGTTTATTTTTTTTGTGTTTACACTGAGCTAACTGGCGGGTATTTCCAGGTGTTTAACAGTCATGTGGCTCCTCCGGACACGTATCGCTCAAAGGTTTATATTAAATAATATTACTTAATGTCGTGCTAAAGAAGCTTGTAGCATGTATAGCATGTCCCTTAGTGCTTGTTACGCATTGTTCTAAATAGAGATGCAGTCTTTAATACTAAAACGGCTCAGTGCCATCATGGTAATTTTGGTAATTTTTGCATATTCAAATTTTCTGCAACGGTATTATTAACATTTTCATGAAAACATTCACGTTATATATACTCATAAAAAGTAGTTCATGAAATAAGTTGCATAAAAATGAATATTTTAATTATTGTACATGATTTAATGAGTAAAATTTCTAGTACGAATATGAAATAATTAATTTTTTTTTATAAATTTTTTCTAAAAATTTCAATGATTAAATTATTTTTCTTAAAAAATGGGTTAATAGTAGTAAAGAAAGTAGCTGAAAAAAGCAGTTTTTATTTTGAAAATACGGAAAGTTGCGGGATGCAGGAACATGTCCATACTTTTTCCAGATAAATTTTTTTGTTGTGGTAAAATTAATGGGATAATTTCTTTCAATTGCAAAGAAAATGGAACACAAAATAAACGTCACTATATGCCACGCACTTTAATAAGACATAGAAGTTTTGAAAATCAATGTTTTCGTTTTCAGTGTCATTAATATTTTAAAATTACTATTGTCTGTTTTAATTTGTTTTGTAATGTCGGTTTAAATTTGTTAGTTTCAGGCCAGAGATCATATAATGTTTATTTTATTATTACTTACTTCTTCTTTTTAGTATTTGTAGCCAACAAAGATCCAAATTTACAGGGTAATTAGACATATACTTTCACCGTATAATAAAATAATCGTGGTCTCATTAATTTTCTTTTGACGGTATTATTTTCCTTCTCCAAAATTTTTGCGGAACCCCGTTGAATTTTATGACCGTTTTAGTGTAGTTTAGTTTAGTGTACTCGTCCATTCTAATATTTACAAATTGTGAGGTTTCTCCAATATTTTTATTCTATTCACAATGTATGCTATTATTTAAATTTGCGCTTCTTTGAGAAAAAAACATGAACTATTATTAGTCGTCTGAAATATTGTTCTAATGTTTTTGTCTTTAATGTTTCGAATACAGGAATATATGGAATTTTTAATGAGAATGTAATTTCCTTTTGTTGTCTGATAATTCAATCCAATAATCATGAAAACTCGGAACAAAATTCTCAGGTACATCCTTTATGAATATCATACATTTTTTAAAATTTGATCTTTCAAAGAAATCAATTTGTCTATATGATAAAACATTTAAATCCACCTTTTCATATACCAATACGATAGTTCGAATTAAAATATAGATTGTGGTATGAAATGGTTGACTTTTTACTTTAAATATCGTAGTTTACTTAAAAATAAAATCATAAAAATACTTCTTAAAATTAGTGATATTTGACCATTCCGAAATCTTGTTGATAAATTTGCTTGTTTAATTAAAAATGTGAAGTTTTTATATAAAAACTTTGTAATTCCATTAAACGTAATAAATTAGTTCTATTTATCCATTATCATTTTCTGACTTATTTTTGATATTTAATGTTTTATCTACTGGTATATTAGTGAATACATTAACCACATGTAATCTCACCATTAAATGATTATTATTAAAATTACTTAAAGAAAGTTTACTAATTTTAATGTATGAATCAGAATTTCTAAATAAAAGTTTAATAATTTCCAATAAATATCTTGCGAATTTATTACAAGGAGAATTAATGGAATGGAATTGTTATTAAAGTAACATCATTAAAGTAACCTATGTTCATGGATTCTTGATAAACCATAAGTAGTGCGGTGTTTCACTATAGTGCCTATTTTTTATATTTATTTAATTTCCTATCGTTCCTTAAATTAGACATGTATGTATATGCTGTTTTGTCTAGAATAATGGCAGCATATTTATCAACTGTACTGTTAGTTTAGTTGATGAATCTGGCAACACTGAAGGAGTTGCTCATAAAAATGCTAAACCACCGACAATGACGGGCGCATTAGCGCTGGAACAGACTAAATTTTCTAAAAAATTATTACATCCGGTGCTGGATTTGAAGTTTTCGCTTAATGAAATGATCTATACTTGAATAACATTTGAGTGTTTCAGACTCGAGTGCAGAGACTGCCCATTGTTTTTTGAAAAAAGTTTTTGTTGCATGTTATGCAATAAAACAGTAAAATAAAATAAAACAAACTAACCATGAAACTTTTCTTTTGTAAATTTCAGTTTTTTTGCAATTCATACGTTGAAAACAAATGATAAATAATACTATACACCTCAACTAAATGGGAAACTTCTTAACTAGGTATGACAATAATATTGTCCTGGTCACAGACAGGTCATTCAACTCTTGAGAATATATCTATATATCTTAATAAACCAATATTACATTTTTTCACATTGATTTTTAAAAAATAACAAAATGAATGACATTTAAGGTGTACCCCACTATATAATGAAAATAATAATACCACACAATGACAGTTTAATTATATGTTTATGGTCTTAACATTGTGGAAATAACTCGTAAGCAAATTCTTATTATTTACCAATTCAGTATCAGTAATTGGCATATTTTTTATCTTTCCGATATAATTTCCGATGCTTCCTTGATTTGTGAACTGAAATAGATTCCTTATAAATTAAAAATCTGAAACTTGTAGAAAGATATTAATCTGCATTATAAATTGATGAAATTTGAGATACTGGGAATTTTTTAGTGATGCTGATTAACACTTGAAAATGAAACATAATTAAGTAGAAACAATATTATAAATTAATTATACTGATAATTGTAATGATTTTGCTAATTAATAAATAAAACAAAGAATCGGGATTCGATTTAGATTAAAAACTATGTATTGATGCAACTATTTTCGCTTATAAATACCAATTTAGGTATTCTTGGAACTAAAATATGAATTAAAATTACTTGATCTTCTAAATAATTTAAAAAATTACTGACATTTTTTTTTAACTCCTTATAGGATGTTTATAAAACATAACCCCAAACTGAAACATAAGACAGGAAATGTTATTGTAACTAAAAACTTTCCTATGTCGGTCCAAAGTCTTATAAAAAACTGATAGGACAGTAAAAATATATTGCTAAAGAAATTATTTTTTAATAACTCCAAAATAGTTGAAAAATTCCAGTGAAACTCAGGACAAAGTTTTAGACTTTTAGATTTTATGGAGGAAGTTTTTTTTCTCTTTCATAGTACAGGAAATGCAGGGGGTAAGAATTTTGTTTTCAGTTTGCACCATGTTTTTGAAACATCCATATATAAACTAAATCCATATACAGGGTGTGACTTTGAATGGGGGCCATATTTATATGGAAGCTACCTTTGACCTTTAGAAACATGTTCATTTGGTTTTCAAATTGCATTGTGAAAACTAAATTTTTAGCGTAACCTCAAAAACTATACGTGCTGACCACAAACACCAACCCAATTAGATTTGGCATGCATTGTTGTCTCATATCTCATCTTTATTGATTCGTATACATGTTTTATCGTAATTTTACACAGAAATTTAACAATGAAGACACACATGAACACACCGTACAAGGAATAAACAATAAAATAAATAGCTATGAGTTACGCCTACATTACACAAGGCTCATTTTAAATTTTACTACTAAATTTACTACTAAATTTACTTTACTAAATTAGACTTAAAGAAACAACACTGCACTATACGTATTGTATTTCAATTCCAATAAAAATGAAATTATCGATAAATTGAAAACTGAAATAAATGTAATAAAATGAAAGCTGTGATATATTCGGCCATTCTCAAATTAATCTTAGCCATTTGTTTTTTTGCCCACTTGATGCTCTTTGTAATATCACATGAGATGAATGTAGTTCACCTAAACTAGATAGTTGTCAGTGGACTTTGACACTGAGATTCACAAATTAGACAGTCATAAAAATTAAAAATATTTTTATGAAAAACTTGAAATGATTTAAAAAATTTACCAAAACTATTAGATTAATGAGTATTTTTAATTTTTATTATGTCCATTTTATAAAACGGCAAAAATTTCTTTAAAAATGCTCCTTGTTGAAGATACAAGGTGGCCAATTTTAAAATAAAATCTTGTTTCCCCAACTAATGTAAATTTGCTAATGAATTTGCGGTTTTTAAGAAACTGATTCAGACACAAAATTAGCATTTAAATAAAAAAATTGAGTTTGTCATGAAACATCAAAAAATATCAAGAGATATTTATTATTCAAAATTGAAAGCTTTGTTAGAAAAATAATGTCATTTTCACTTTTTCTTTAATGTCTGCTATTATACGAAAAGACTGTAATTTAGATTTAACTTATTTTAACACATTTGATGTAACCAACATATGTGAAGTATTATGAAATTAACCCATTTACCTTGTACTTTATGTAATTCTGTCAGTTCTGCCAATTGTAATTCAAATAATAGTATCAAAATGTTTAAAATTAATTAAAACAGCTTTTTAACAGAAGTTTCGTAGCTTTCGAAACATATGCGACTTGTGAATTATCAAAATTACCATACTAGCAATAGTTAAAAAATTGATTACTTCTCATCTCTAGCTGCGACATTGTATACGTGACCATTTATGATTTCCAGAAAACCGACAGCCTAAGCAAGCTCTATGAAATGGATGAGAGTCCAGAAAGAAAAGCTTGGTTAGACAAACTCTTAGCGTTTATGGATGATAGGAGGACCCCTATCACCACATGTCCCACAATATCAAAGAATCCCCTTGATCTGTTCCGCTTGTACATGTATGTAAAGGATCGTGGGGGCTTTATGGAGGTTTGTACTACTCTTTTGTGTGTGTCGCATTATTTTTAAACGTAACACCTTGCAGGTAACTAAAAATAAAACGTGGAAGGATATCGCTGGTATGTTAGGTATCGGTGCCTCGTCCTCTGCCGCTTACACACTTAGAAAGCACTATACTAAAAATTTGTTAGCGTATGAATGTCAATTTGATAGAGGTGGTATTGATCCTCAGCCTATTATTAACCAAGTTGAGGCCAGTTCGAAGAAGAAAGGTGCTAAGGCCACCTCAGTTCCATCCCCAGGTTCTTCCAATTCACAAGACTCCTTTCCGCCAGGGTCTGGTGGCACATCCATGGATGGGTATGGTGGATATGGTGGGTATTCGTCATCTGGTAATCCCGAATATCCTCCTCAAAGGCCCTCGTCCCAGTCAGCACCATCACCCCATGGAAGTAAGTAAGATAATTTACTTGAAAATCATTTATTTAACACGTAAGTTTTAATCATGGTTGGTTGGTTTATATCATGATATTAGGGTAGGTTTATCAAAAGAAATTTCAACTGGATTTAGTTAAATCATAGTTAAAACCTCTTTTACCCTTACCAGTATTTCATCCCATAAATTGACGAAGCAACTGGCAGTTTTTTATGTTGGTGCACGTAATACAAAACTGTGCAAATTTCTCAGCTTCAATAAATTGTCAACAAATTGGAGACAAACAGAATCTATTATAATTTATAGGCCTCTAACAAATTTTGGTTATCTCAATTTCGAAAGTTTTGACCATAGACCAGATAATCTGCACACATTGGCCTAGCAGTCGTGAACCAGTGATGGCAAAATGCAGGGAAGTGGAGTTTATGTGGTAAATAGAGCTATGTCAACTTGCAACAAGTTCGAATTGAGCATCATGAATCAAATACGAGTGTCATGATGAATCGTACAATAGATAAATTTAAGCTTAGGATTTAGAAATTGATTTCTCTTATTTTATATCATACATTCACCATACAAAATTAAACAAGACGGCCCTCGGGGTCCTTCCTTTATTCAAATGTCGTATTTTGAAGGCTATCTGTTCGCGCTTTCTATGTGAAATTTCCGCTTTAAAAAGAGTCCTCGCCGAAAATTGACTTTTTTCGGTGGGAGAGAGATGTCAGAAGTATATCCGATATTTAAACTGAGATGGAGACAAACGTCAGTGGAGATGTCAAAATAAATTTTGTCATTTGACGCGTTTTCCCGGACGATCGGGCCACGGTGAGTCGTTACATTGCGGTTAGGCATCGGTTCCGATCTTTTAGAGACGCAACTTTGGCGACAAAACTTGATTTGAACATTTTCATTTTTCTGTTTACATTCGCGGAGAAGCAACGTTTTAAATACCCCGTGCAGGCTCTACCTAGCGTTAGATCGCCGTAGCTCATTTTGTAAACTCGCGACTGCGAAGCGGTAGGTCTGGGGTTCGAATCGCGGACGGGGGGCGCATTTTCCTTTTTTTTTTTTTTGGAATATTTGGATATTATTTACAATGCACAGAGAACCCACCGCGGAGCGGTGCTCTAGTCGCGTGCAGCGAGGCCCGAGAGAAAGGTCAAGTCCGCGTCAGCGGACTTGCCTACCTTTCTAATTGATCTTTTAAATATTGTGATTACTTAAAATTTGTCGTACCAATTGAATTATCGTAACTGATTATATTTAGAAGCCTTTATGTATATAAAAAAAAATCATTTGAAATTATTTAGCAATTTTTTTATCTGACATCTAATAATACCACATTATTATACAACTAATAAGTACCTCGTGTCAAGTTCTATCAAAATTATTTCCCTTATTTTAAACCTTTTGTCATTTAAACAATGACATTCTAGCTAAAATTTCTGGTAATAAGTCTCACTCTCTGAGTTTGTTCATGTCCAACATTAGTGTATTAGCTTTCAAAACTCCCATAATCTCTTAAATGTTGAACCAGTCTTACAAACATTTTTTTATTCTGTACTTATAAGTCGGGGTAATCTATCGTCTTCTTTGCTCCCGACAAAAAGTAGACTCTTAACTATATCAGCTCCTTCTTGATTCGTATACAAATACATTCTTTTTAATATAACACAAAAATACACTGTTCAAATACACTTCACACACTAAAATAAAAATGTAACAGAATGAATTGTTTCGCGTAATTAAAATGGCAGTTCTATTCTTACCATCCCCTCATATACCAGGTGTGAAGTCAACTGGCAATGACGGCCTTTTAGCGGCTATATGAAATTTTAACAGAGCAGCAGAAGCTAACCTCTGTTAGCGTTTGAGAAGGATCGGATTCTGCTTAAATTTAAACTATTAATATGTCTAGCACCGATGGCTGCTGAAGGTGCTAAATAAAAAAAAGAAGAAACATACCGTATTTTGTTTAGAATTTTATAACTTTTTAATATTACATATTTTAACTTTTCTAAATGCGTCCCCATCTATTTTATGTAGTTAATTGTATACGTTGGATTTTTACTCGTCTAAAGATAGAAACTCAGTTTTTTTCTCGAAAGTATATATAGTAGTATATTGACTTCTATTAGAACAATTTTCTACTATACACATTTACTCATGGTTAAATTAGTAATAATTAATATAAATAAGGTTTACCACAAGTATCCATTTACAATTATGGCCTCTTGGACGCTATATGAATTACCGTTGCTGTAGCTTCCGCTTCGTTGTCATTCAGTCTATCTTGGCCTGTGGTTTTGACATATTTAAATGGTTATACTTAAATTAGACAGTATATTGTTGAGTCTTTAAAGACTTAATATATTATTACATCAACATTAATAAACATCGTTCTTATCTTAGTAATTAATTTTAAAAATTGGTAGCTTTATGTTTTGCCAATAAATTAATCAAGTCATTGTAACAAGTGAAATGGTACCAAAAATCGAGCGAATTATAGCAGTCTCTTGTACAATAGGGTGAAAAATTGTTAAATGTAAAATAGGTTTTCAACTTAATTTGATAAACCAACCTTTAACATGTGATGTAAATCAAAATAATTGATAATTTTAGCAAATAAAGACTAGAAATTACAGCTATGTATTGGAGACAATTATACTAATCATAATATGTGTAAAGAAAAATTAGTAGCCTTTTCAGTCTTCGAAGGTGTTAGATGCTTATGATATTTTATTGTTTATCTCTTCTTATGATAATATCTCTTGTTTCCCAACAGAACTCTAGGGCAAAACTTACAATAAGTTACATATGTAGAGTATGCTAGCTCTTATCGTTTACACCGTTTGCTAACTTCTACAGCAATGTCGTCTAATCGAGAAGAATTACCATCAAATGGTTCTCTTTAAGAGCTACTAGAAGCACCAGAATAATTGGATTGTATTCTTCATTATTAAATTAATAATTGCGTTCGCGTCGTTCCCGTGTTATAAAGGGTAGGGGTAGGGAGTACGCTATTTTGTAAAATTTTCTTTAAGGTGAACGTTTCAGGGGCGCAAAATATAAATACATATAATTCAATGTAATTTCAAAATAAAAAATTAAAATTACCACTAAAGTTACAAATAATAATGAAACATTATTGGAAAATAGAATGTTCAAAAGGAGGCGATTTGATGACTAAGATTATAGAAAATGATAGTTTAATTCTACGCCAAATCGACCACTTTTAACCCTGACCCCTTTCGATTTGGTTGAAACTTTTTTGTTGTTTTATACTCCATTGAAAACCTCTAACTTTTTCAAATATTGAGTTATCGGGATGTTTTTTTTTTCAAAATTTTTGTTTTAAATGTACTTTTTGAAAAAAAAATAGATCAAAATTATCTGGATCTATCTTCAGTTTTTTTTTTCAATTTTAGAAAAAAAATGAAGATTTCTCGATGATTACCACTTTTTATTTTTTTGTTTCTTATAAAAAAACGACATTTTTTATAAATCCTCAAAATTTTTCAGAATGGTGTTTTTTCGTTTTCTATTTTTTTTATTGATTGAAAAAAAAATCTTCAAATTTAGCTTATTTCACATAACACCATTTTGAAAATTTTTGAAAATGTATATAGAATTGAAAGTGGTAAACATGAAAAAAATTTCGATTTTTTTAAGTTAAGAAAAAAAATAGATCGTTTTGATTAATTTTTTTTGTATTTCTTTTCGAAAACTACATCCAAAAACAAAGAGAATTTAAAAAAAAAGTTGTTATTTGGTCCATTTTTGGACGAACAGTGGGCTTTAAAAAAAAGATGCAACACACTTGAACTCAAAGAAATCATTTTGAAACCATCCCCTTTTTACTTTTTGAAATTGTCATCAATCGCTGCATAGAATAAATTTTTTCAATTTTGGAATTCTATATACATTTTCAAAAATTTTCAAATTGGTGTTATTGGAAATTAGCTAAATTTGAAGACATTTTTCAATCGATAAAAAAATAGAAAACGAAAAAACCACTGTCAGTTTTTTATAAGAAAAAAAATGTCCGTTTTTTTATAAGAAAAAAATTTTTTTCAAAAAGGGTAATCGAGAAATTTTCGTTTTTTTTTTCGAAAATTGAAAAAAAAAAACGGTGAAGATAGATCCAGATAATTTTGATCTATTTTTTAGTACTTTTAAAAACAAAAATTTTGAAAAAAAAAACGTCCCAATAACTCAATTTTTGAAAAAGTTATGGCTATTTAAAAAAATATGTTTTGTTAAAAAATTCATCTTTTTTTGAGTTGGGTGAAAAATTTTGAAAAATTCTCAGAGGTTTTCAATGGGGTAGAAAACAATAAAAAAGTTTCAGCCAAATCGAAAGGGGTCAGGATTAAAAGTAGTTGATTTGACGTGGAATGCCCCCATATGGAATTTCAACGTAAACCTCTACAAATTAATTTATCACGTTTAAAATAAAAAATGAAGTAATCGAAATCAATCCTCACCTAAATTCAGTATATTTTAATGAAATCAAATAAAGTGTCAGTAATTTTGCAGAAAATGTGTCGGCCCGTTTTTTGTTGGTTGTTGTTAGTAGTTTTCCGTTGCCCTTGGAAATAGCCAGGTGTTATAATATAAAGTTATTGTTATTCAGTAACTCTAAATATTTAAAATTTTTTGACGAAAACATTCTTTTGTGGGAAATGCACCCTTAAATTATAACAGTTTCATATTTTAAATGATGTAGGCCGATTTGTTTGTTTTTTTTTTCAACTTGAAGTAGGTACTATTTGACTACATAATTTTTATTTCTATCGTAACTTCATGGCTTACATGTTCAATATATTGGCTAATGATTCACCTTAACAGTATTTATTCCAAGAAAAAAGTAAAGTAAATATTAAAAAAATAATAATAAAATTACACGTCATATAATATCTTAATAATTGAAAATTATTTATTTTCTGTTAAAAAAGTCCTTTGTTAATTTACATAGATTGTTAAACAATATAATAGAAAACTAAAAATGTTATTAAATTATGTTTAAAGATTTTAAACAATATTTTTGACCAGTATAATAACAATTGTATGAGAAAATTTGTATAATCCATGTTTTTGACACTGTTATCTGAATATGGGATAAAACTCGAAACGATCGTTATAAACAATAAACAATATATGGATGAAAAATAGTTTTACAAACTAAGTTTATTTTGAACAGTATACCAGAAAATAAATAGTTTTCAAGAATTAAGTATATGGTCAGAAAATTATATATATTTAGGAATATCTTAATAGTAATAATAACGAAGAAATAAATCATATAGTTTTCAACATGTTTTAAATACTTCTTTATATGTTCATTACATTAATAAGGATTTTCTGCATTGCATATAAAAACTGTAAATATTGTCAGCAGTTATTTGTTTGTGGTATTTTTCAGTTAATTGGGTATATCTACCACACTGAAGTGACATTTTTTTAAATAAATAACTAACCTCTTGCCAAAAAGATCAGTCGAGAGACTGATCCTATAAAATTAGATTGATCTTTTTAGTATCTTATTAAACAAAAACAGTAAAACAATGGATATTAGTAACTAACCAAATTTTTATCACTATTCAGAGACCATCTTTCATTACAAACTTTAACCTAAATGTCCTAAAATGTGACCTAAAGTGACCTAAAATGTCTCAATATGACAAATTATTAGTTTTACATCGAGTACTATATCATCTAAAATATGAAAGTGTTAGAGTGAAGAACTAAATTAAAAATGTTTAAAATTGAACAGATAAGAAAAATAGAAATTAAAAAAAAACTGATTTTTATCAACCCTAATTTTTATAAAATCAACATTTTAAAATTTATCTACCTGTATTTTATATTCTATGAATTTAAACACTTTTTTATATGCCATTCTTTCAACAACAGTAAAAACATTGTAGTTTTTATTCCCATCAGGTTTTTAGAACCTGAAGACCATTTACTTGTTTACAGTTGTGGTTAATGTTATCCATTGAACAAGTTTTATTATAATTGACAAATGTATCAGTTGGATTGGAACAATCCAGATTATTATTTTTATTCATTTTATGAAGGTAATTATGTAAACTTATTTCATTAGCTTAGTAGTAAAAATATATATTTACTTTGGTAACTACCTACTATTTATTTTAGAATCTGTTTAATTGTCAACTCATGAATAAACTATTTTTTATGTCAAGATATGTACCTGTATATTGTGGTTCGATTTTATTTTTAGGTTAGTTTATGATATATATTATATTTCCTTAAAAGACTGCTTTCTTCAGATATTTTACAAATGGAAGATTCTATTGCTGAACTTTTACAGAATATTTTTAATTGTCAAAAGCATTATTTAAATATAGGTACGTTCAATTTGTCAGTTTTATCGGTGTCATAGAAAAGAGGACGAGAGATGCATTTATTAAGACAATAATTGATACTCTAATGACAAGTACAAAATGGATTGAGTTCTTCTTGTGAATAGTTCTTAATAAAAAGGATTTACTAAAAATATTCTTAATAAATAATTTCTATTTTAAGAAATTTTAAGAATGTCGGTTGAAATGTATTCCTCTGCTAATGATAATAATAAGAAAATATCCTATATAAATGTTGCATCGAATAAGTTACTGCGTGCATTATTTTCTATTACACAGGGCGTCCCATTCTAAGCATTACTTTTCTTAATATTTACAAATAGAACATTATATTATAGCATTTTTTAATTTCTCATAAGACCTCCTTCTATGTTGTACCTGTTTGATGTTATTTGACAATGGGACACACAAATAAATATGTTTTATTCGGAGATGGTCAAATATAAGAGAAATCAGAAACATTATTTTATTGTAAAATGGCTGATATTTTGAAAAATAATATTTGTTTAATTTTGTCAGTGCCACATCAATCTTTTTTATAAAGCAGCCACCCCCCCCTTGTCTGGCATTGTTAAAGTTAATGAATTGGGAAAAAAAAAGTAACTTTACTATCAAAACCGTTATAAATCTCTATTTATTCCTAAAGTTTTATGAAGAACTCTCTTTTAGAGAAGTTGTAGTATTTTTTAAATTAATAAAAATAGGGGTCAATAATATTTTATACAATTTTTGACAATTATTATCTTTTGCACTTAACTTTCACTTTTAAGGAATAATAGAAAATACAAATACTTTCTTGGCAACAAAGAAACATTTACCGATTTTTGACCAAATAAATTGATAAGGAGTTAGTAAATTTTGTATCCTAGCTTCATTAAATTATGCAACTGAAGAAAATAGAACCAGTTCTGATTTATTAACGTATTTTGGGGATTACATAAAAAAATTTTGGTTACCGACAATTTTAACCGTTTATTTATTTCGCAGATTTGTATTATGTAGCATCCTTAAGAACTTTGTTTTAAATTCAAATGTTGATATGATTTAAAATGTTTTTCCTATCTTAAGCCATTTTTATTATAAATAAAATAACTTCATGTAAAAAATTTTTTAGAAATAACGATAGATTTTTTTACATGTTGCCAATAAATTGATCAGTTTATTGTAACATATAAAGTAGTATAGTTAATTGTGACAATTTCCTGATAATTCTAAACGCATTCTACAAATTATTAGGTGAATAAATGATAAATATAAATAACAATTTTAGTAGTGCATATTTATTACTTCATTCATAATAATAGTTGTAGGTTGTAGTCTAAAAATAGATAAATCGTCTTCATCCCAAATATAAAACTAATTATCCATGTAGTGCTCTTATTACAAAATTTTACAAAACCTATTTTTTGCTTGAAATTATTTTGACTTGTATTCTATCTTCAGCTTGACTATTTATAATGGCCATGTGATGTTTTACTACTGAAAGAAATTAAATACCTGGATCTTGATGGAACTTTCTCCCTTGCCTAGTTATAAAATATAGATTTTTTAAAACGGCCAGAAATTAACCAAGCAAATTATTATTATTATATTTGAGAAGAAAAAAAAAATCTTACCTCAAAAAATATTGAAACAAATTATTATTATTGGGATAAAATGCCAATTCCTCAAGGTGGTGGACAGAGTAAATATTTATTTTGATCCTTTTCACATGTTAAACTTATAAGATGTGAAATTTACTATAAAAACAAATTAACTTTAATATTTGATGAAATGGTTTAGGCATTGTAATCTACTTTCCCAATTTGGAATATTTGCGTATTGTTAAGCAATTTAGTTTTATAATTTTTTGTGTGTCGGAGGTGCTAATTTAATAATTTATTTTCCGCAAGGTTCAGGAGGGGCTAATCATTTAAACAGTGCAACACCTGGAGGTCCCAGCCCTGCAGGCGGGGCTGCTGACAATGTAAGCGTTTCCAACCCCTTCGATGACGTGTCTCCGAGTCCACCACCACGGGGCGGTCCTTTCCCAGGTGGTCCACATCCTCCTTATTCCGCAGGTACTCCACCTCGCCCGCCAGGACAGAATTTCCAACCTGGATATCAGTATCCTGGTCCTGGGCCAGGAACTACTGCCCCTACAGATCAGTATTCTGCATATCCGAATAATTCAGGTTATCCTCCAGCCGTTAGACCAGTATATCCTCCGTACACAGGTGATTCAGCAGCACCACCTCCAAGCCCTAACAACACTCAAGGACCGCCAACCTCTACGGCGCAGGATCCTTACAACAGGTATAATTCCAACCCCGGAGCTAGTTACAATCCGAGGCCAACCTATGGACAATCTCCAACTGGTACCGGACCTCCAACATCACAACCAGCTGGCCCCGGAAACTACCCACCGCATCAAGAGTATTATCGTCCAGAGCAAGTACAAGTAAGTCGAAATTAAAAAAAAAAAATTCTATAGCTTTAAAAATGCTCGAGAGTTAACAAAAAGGCTACATGTAATCAGTAATATAAGATGGATTCACATGGATGGATAATTCACATTTACCAGTTATAAAAACACTTCGATCATTAAAATGTAGAAAAACCAATGTGATTTCAAAGCTAGAAATTTTTAAAAGTATAAACAATAATTATACATCATTGAAATATAAATCCTAACGAGTTGTTAAAATTTATTTTGCCAAATAGTGGTCATTTTATACTTATATACAGGGTGTCCCAGTACTTGATACAAAAAAGTCGAGTACAAATAGATGAGGTCAAAATAATATCAGTTCTTCATATAAATTTTTTTCATACGGGCCTTCGTTGACAAGTTACAGGCTCTCAAGGGTGAAAATTAAAAAGTTATTTTTATTTACAATCTCTAAACTATTAACTTCAGCATGATGCAAATTTGCTGATCAATAACACATGCATACAGTTTGTTATTAATGTCGTTATTGAAACTTCATTATGCTCAGAACGCCAGGTAAGGACTATGCCCAATGGTTAACAACTCAGAAATTTTGCATAGATGCCGATCGTAATCTGCCTACATCAAAAATAAGTTCCCTAAAGAATTTGCCAACGATAATACCCTCTTGGTTCAACTCAATAAAATTAACAGTTTAGGAAATATTTGTGATTTTATGTCACAGTGCACATTGTGTTCCATCATGATTGATAGAGGTAGCGCCATCTAGTACTAGAAATGTAAAAGAGCAGTTTCCATATATGTGGAATCAGTCTGTAAGCCTTGGTCCTATCGAGCGAATAAATTATCCAGTACAATATATGTGACGTGTTGATGTAAACATACCAAGCCAGCATTAGCAAGAAAAGTCTATAGCACAGATGTTGGGTTAAGTTGTCGAGTTCAGCGGCTACACACAATGCACAGCACTGCACGCATTCCGGGATCCTGCACTTGCAAACAGTGCAGCAGTATCAACAAAAAATTACAAGTCTACATGTCAATTCGAGAACGAGGAGGAAATCATCTCTCAAGAAACAAGTCGAGATTCCATTCCTATCCCACAAGTAAGATCAGTCCAACTCCTATTTCAAGCTATTTAACTCTCTATTTGACTATTGCTAAAACTACTTCAAATTTTAAGCATAAACAATTTAAATTACAATGGAAAATCTGCTAAAACCGCCTTAAGCGTGACAATAAAATACGGCAAATGACTAGATTACCAGAATATTATGACAGTATAGATTTACAAAATTTAATAACTTCAGCTATTACACAAAATACAGATTAATTAAATTTGAATCTATATACGATGAATTTGCAACGAGTTGCAAACCGAGATTGAATTTAATCTAGATAATTGCGAAGAAATAGACGTACAAACTATGGCAAATGAAACAAAAATTAGAATAGATTTTGAAAATTCCTACTATAATTTGATTATGTGTATTGAAGACACTGTAACTTTACAATAAGTAAAATAATGACAATGAGGTAAATGAAACTATACTCTGCGGCCGAAATTATAGAGAATGACTAATCGCTAGCTTTTGAACTAGTAAGGGGGATGAAGCGTGCAGGGAACGAAAATCCATTGGCGTGTCTGCGTAAAATGCAACGAGATATAGAAAATATTGAAAAAAGATAATAAAACATAACATCTAATATTTTTTACGGTTTGCTATAACCGGCACTTTGATCCATTTTAATTATTACAGCATTTTAAAACGTCCCAGTTGTGTTTTTAATTTATAAATTTATTATAGCCATGGAATTAGACACCTCGTCTACGCTTATGCTATGACATTTCTCAGGACTCGTAAATCAAGTCCGTTTATACCCAACTAAAAAAGCATTTCCCTATTCCCTACCAAGTGCAAAAGACAGAGATAGAATATAGATCGACGTTCAGTGTAACTCAGTCTATAGATGATTATAGATTCTATCGATGTGCGTAGCGAGCGGCACAAAGATAAATAATATTAAACCGTATAAAAATCATTTTATATTTTATACGCATTACGGTAATAGTGTTTTTATATTATGTCTGAATCACTCTTTATAATTTCAACCGCGGAGTATAGTAGTTCAAGTGAAACTAGTAGTTCAAGTGTAGCTTCAAAATTCAGATGTTTGTTCCATCTGTCAAATAAAATTACCGACTTTTAATGGATCATATAATTGTTGGTTAGAAGGCAGATATTCGTTTATTGCCTTGGTCAACAACAATAATTCGATAAGTGAAATACAGAAATTTTACTATTTGTGATCGTCACTTGAGGGTGAAGCAGCGCGCATAATAGAGTCAATAGAGTTTCAGCAATAGCATGGGACTTGCTCAAAGAACATTTTGAAAACAAACAATTACTAATTCACAATTATATTTTATTTATATTATATACATTCTTTGATGCACCGGTATTAATAAAAGAATCACATTCAGAACATACAAAGTTATTTGACACATTCACTAGAAGTTTACAACTATTGTAAAGCAAATCGTACCATTTGTCAATGTAACGAATTTAAAAAATTAGACATGTATGCACGATTTAAGGGGACCGACAGACTTAAATTGTGCCAAAATTGTCTACAACCAGGACATACTGTACAAGAATGTACAAAATTGCAGAAAGTGCAAGACGAAACATAATACAATGTTACATATTAACGAGGAAAACGTATGTGACGAAGAAATTCTATTATCGACAACATTAGTAAACGTGACAGACCATTTGAGAAATATTCATACAGCTAGAGTTCTACTTGATCAGGGTTCTCAAAACCACTTTATAACAACATCATTCTGTAATAAATTACATTTAAAACAGATACCAGTTGATTGCGCTATAACGGGCGTAGGAAAAGAGGTTTCGGAAGCACAGTGTGAAACTTCTGTAACAATTACATCTCGAATCAATAATTTTAGTATTA
Organism: Anoplophora glabripennis; assembly: GCF_000390285.2. Classification (NCBI taxonomy): domain Eukaryota; kingdom Metazoa; phylum Arthropoda; class Insecta; order Coleoptera; family Cerambycidae; genus Anoplophora; species Anoplophora glabripennis. The sequence continues at coordinate 20,298 of NW_019416585.1, read as the reverse complement.
ATATTTAGTGTTTAGTACTTTCTACGATTACGCAACCTTTACCATTAAGAGTCATTTAATCAATCCATATTAGATCTACCAAGAAGCATTGAATTAGCCGATCCAGGTTTTAATATAAGCAGCAATATAGACGTTCTATTAGGCATTAACGCATTTTATAAGTTATTATGTATGAAACAGATTTGCAAGCTTGAACATCCAGTGCTCCAAAAAACTAAATTGGGTTGGGTAGTCAGCGGTATTGTTAATTTCTTGAATAATTAATGCTTCCAGTTCTTCGATGTCGTGCACTGCTGTTTTAAAAATATATTTCAGATATTCAAACAAAAAATAATCTGAAGGAGTTAGATCCGGTGAACTCCATATAGGGGCAGATGGGCAATTCTGAGGCGGCCCGAAACATTATTTTTTCAAGCGGCCCACGGTTATACTGATTCCACCACCTATTATAACAAATAAAATTCGTGTAAAATAAGTCAATGCATATTCCATTCTTTGTATTTATTCAAAAGCAGAAAAAATAAACAAACTTTTTGAAATTAAAATTCTTGTGCATCATCACTAAAATGTGTTAACAAACAAATAAATCACAAATCTGAGATCTACTGACAAAAAACTGTCCTACCCTAAAGACTACTTATTTAGGTTAAACGAAATAACAGATAAAAAACAAAACATTGAGATATAACATTTTTCAATAAAACCATAATATCTTGAACCTAATTAACGTTAATGTTGATCACACGGTCTAAAATTTAACATTTTTCACGACTTTGCTATTCCTTTTATCATGGTACCCACTAATAATTAACTCTTCGATGTTTTTTTCTTTCTGGTGCATAAAATATTCTTTACAGCTATCTTTATGCATGCCGGATCTCTCATGCTCAAATATACGCTGATATACAAGTTTCCATTCAGTAAATTTTTTAAATACACTTTCCTTTGAAATGTGGCTAAATGCCAGGCAAATTGTACAAATAAAGCTTCATTCACAACCAGCCAATTACAATTACAATTATAATTAGTACTTAGAATTAATATTAGACATAGGGCGAAAATTAACGTATTTTGATCATTCAGAGCATTGAATTCTAGTGAAAATTCATTTACAGTGATGGTCAAGCATTTCTCAATACCCAAGTGATTAGTGAACCCAATATTTTTCGCCGGAACGGCGCATTTCTTCTCGAAACATAGTTTATTGCACAATAATAATTTAAACAAACAAATTTAATATAAACAAACATTCACCATATTTAAGGTTAGGTGATTTGTCATTTACTCATTTCTTTACAACAATGACAACAAGCGCGCACGCGCAAATATTTTTCAATTACAATTAGTGGCAAAAGCTTAGACTTTGCAAGGTACTAATTCTAAGTGTTAGTCTAAGTATAAGTGGAAACGTTAAATTAAAAGTTGTGAACAATCATGTATAAAGTCACATGCCAAACTTTTACCACTAATTCTAAGTACTAATTGTAATTGTAATTGGCTGATTGTCAATGAAGCTTTAAGCTCTTTTTGAAGATGAAAATGTAAGTCATTTTTTTGAGGATTCATTGAAATGATAGAAAGCTTTTTGGATGTTAAAAGATACACATTTTGGTTTCATGGTTGTTTTGGGTGGTACCTAAAAAATAAATTTAATTCATCAAAATTTGGCTTGAAAAAAAATTGTAATCGAATTTGGTGCTTTGTCAAACTCATCAGCGTTTGTAGTTATTTGTAGAGCGACTAATCCACTTGGACTGTCTCTAGAATTTTGCTAATATTTTCGTCATATTTTTGTTCTATTACTGCACTAGGGCCTGCGGCTCCAACTTCAGCAATATGGGTTTCGTTGTTATTTTTGCCCATTTCTTTTTCTTTCATTAATTGTACCATTTTCTCTAAAGAATTACATTTTTACCTTCTAGTAATTTTTTTTCGATCCTTTAATTTTTCTGCACCTTCTTTATGCTTAGTAGCAGTATTTTTATTGTCCATTATTTAATTTTAACAAACACTTTGAAGCAGTTAGATTTTTCCACCCCGTTTTCCTTTATTCGTAGAATAAACTTAAACAGTACCTATCGAACAAAAAGGCAACAAATTGCCATTCCGCGCAGTACAACATAAAAATAAATTGTAGCCGCGTATCGCGAGATCATGCGAGAAATATGGAGGTGACAAATTAGAATACGACAAAACACAGTGTGCGTTGCATTTATAATTTTAGTTGTAAATAGTTTGTCGAGTTGAGAACAATGTTTTCCTGTTTGATACGTGACATTTTGCTAATAGAAAAGAGTTTGGTGAAACTAAAAATTTTAAGAAACCTAAAAAATAGGTGCAGTATAGTAAATACTCATGTAATATATAGCAGCAGGTTGACTTATAGTGAATTTCATCACCTGTACCCTCAGTTAAGAGCGGATGAATCTGCATTTCGCCAATATACTAGAATGACAATAAATACCTTCGATTATATTGTGCAAAACATATAGGGTGTTTGTTATCATTTTACAACAAATTTTCCGTGCTTTCAGCTAGAGAATCCCATTCTTTTTCTACTGTTACCCGATCTTTGTAACTAGAATTTCTCTTATTCCACAGTACATTTCTTTTGTGCACTTCAGAAATAAACGGTTCCATGCTGCAACTCGGACGCCAAATGGGTAAAAACCAAACTCATTTGAATATCAATCCAATGCGTGCGATGTGGCAGACGAACTCGTACTAAACATTTGTTTACAATGGTTTATTTGCGTGGACCATCGCATTACACGCACCGCATCGCACGCATCGGATTGCCCGGATTCAGCTAGGACACTGTGTTAGTTTATATATACAGTTTCATGCAATCAACTTGGTATAAATAATAAAACTAGCACATTATCTAAATAAGTGGAAAATTTTGGAATCAGATAAAACATTCTGCATTTCGTTAGGCCTTATTTAAGTCCACTCTCAAGAATTTTTATATGGGAATATAAATAGGAAAATATTAAGAAATGTTCACAGAACTATATTTTGCTTTTATTACTTTCAGCAGGGTTCAGGATCTGGGGGAACGTATCCCAACAACAAAACGATGCCTCCTCCTGGACCCCAACCACCAAGACGTCATCCTGATTTTTCCAAAGATCAGCCGTATTCGTATGGTCAACCTCGAACACCAATATATGGTAAGTATTAACAGGAACCGTAAATTATGAAGTTGCCAATACGTTTGTGTGTCTTACAGGTAGTTGGCCCAATAACAATCAGTATAGGCCACCTCAATATGGGGGTAATTCAGGTAGTCCCCAAGTTACGCCACAACAATGGAATCAAGGGGGAAGACCAGGAGGTCCTTGGCCTGGAGCTCAAAATTATCAGCAACCGCAAACCGGACAACCTCCTTGGCCGTCAATGAACCAGACTGGCGGGCAAAACACTTCGATGCGTCCCGTTCACAGGCCAGGAAAACCATTTCCACCTATAATGCCACCTAGTGGTGTTAAAAGTAGTCAGGCTCAGCCTAATCTTAGCAACTCTTATAGTCACAATCAGATGCCCAAGAGAGAAATTACGTTCCCTCCTGACAGTGTAGAAGCTACGGTACCAGTTTTATATCGGCGTAAGCGGTTATGTCGCGCGGATGTAGGACCAGTAGATGCTTGGCGTGTTATAATGTGTTTGCGTTCTGGTCTGTTATCAGAGAGCACCTATGCTCTTGACCTGCTCAATGTACTGCTCTTCGACGACTCGTCAGTTGGGTATTTCGGATTGAATCAGTGGCCTGGACTGCTGGACCTTCTGATAGAACATTTCAAACGTAGTTTAGCAGATATGTTCGATGGGCCATTTCCAGCTCAGGAAGAAGCAGATACTGCTGAAGTGGACCTTGGTGGAGTTTTTAAACCCATAGACCCCAACTTGAAAACTGTAGTACTGAACAATACGGTTAATTACTCGTTGATGTCACGCAAGGGAGATCCAGTGAAGTTAGTAGAACGAAACGAAGATATCTTTATTCAAGATAACGTAAAAGATTGGGATACGAGGGGCGACGCGAACCGTGCTAATATTTTAGCAGAAATACCTTCAGAACCATGGTACACCGCCGCCGATCATATATTACCTACATTTCAAGCTGAGTTTGGTCACATTCCTTTCCATATGAGATTAAATGACTGTAAAAAATGTCAGGACGAGACAGAAAGGAAGATTAAGACACCGCCGCCAGGTGAAGCTCCACCACCAGACGAAGCTCCTCCACCTGCCAAAAATAGTGACAAAAGACGTAGGACAAAGTCATTAAGTGATGTGATATCTCGAATTAAAAAGGATTCTTCTGAAGCAAACGATGTGCTTTTGTTAGACGCAACAGACAAAGTAAAGACTGAAGTAGTGAATGAAAAAGCGAACTGTAAGGAACAGCCAAGTATAGATCTGAATATTAGTGTAAATGGCGAGTGTAGTGAAATGAAAGGACAAACAGTGCTTGATCCGTCGGGGGCATTGAAACGACGAAGAATTTCTGACTACGAGGACGAAGCTTACACAAGAGACGAGGCTAGTTTAGTTCTTCTAACTGAAAGCCAAGATAATATTGGAAAACGGTGTGTTTGCTTATCCAATATTCTTAGGAGTCTTACTTTTATTCCTGGTAACGAAGGTGAATTTGCCCGAAATTCTATGTTTTTGGCACTTGTAGGCAAACTTCTGTTGCTGCATCATGAACATCCACCTCGAACTCAAAAAACAAGAAATTATGACCGAGAGGTAAGTCAAGTTTTATTTATTTCTGTTAAATATTAAATTGGTGCAAAAATAATGGTAAACAAGTGAAATAATTTCTGGAAACATTGGGAGATAGAAAAATGTGGGATTTAAGCATGGAAACTGATGCATCTCTGGTTGCCTATATTATACCGAAATGTAGTAGAAAACAGCACTTTTTTATTCCAAAATATCCTTTTAAAACGGTGGAAAAAAAGTAGAAAAATTGCATATCCCATTTAGCAAAGTATGAACGAAGACCAATAAAGCAAAAATTAATTGGGACAGGTAAATAATTTATGAGAAATTAATTTCTACATATGAAGGTTTTTTGGACTTTCACAAACGATTATTTCTTCATAGTATAGGATTATGCAATTTTTTATATAGTTGTCTTTTAATAAATAAACTTAACTAAATAAACTTTATTTCATGGTTTGTCCAACACTTTATTTTTTAAAAAGTTATATTGGAATAAAATTGTCAAAAAATATTCATTCATAAATCACATTATGTCTGACCTTTAGTTCGCTTAATTGGTAATAAATGTCGCACTAGTAAAAATTAATTTTTGGACGAACTCGGGTTATTTTTAACAAACAGCTATGTGGTTATTATTGTGGTTAATTTGGTATAGAGGTAGATATTTAAAGAAAGTCATGATCATTTCAGGTATATTAATGTATAAAAGTATATAACTAACAGTGCAAATCCAGACTATTTTATAATGTTATGAAATATACCAATTTTTAGTTTATTTAAAACAATTTATAATTTATATACCTATAATGTCCACTAGTGATGGGAAGATCCATTTATTTTCGCGACCCGGGTCATCCAGGTCAATTATTAAAATGATCTGTTCATGAAGACCCGTTTATCTGAACGATAACGAAATAGTATCGAATCCAGTCTGTATTGCGGCAGCTAATATCTTCCTTCACCTGCACGTGCACTATTGACTTTTGATATATTTATGACCATATATTTTTTATATTTGTAAATCATGTCAGAAAATGTAGGTATTGCTTATGCAAAAAAAAAATAATAGGGATATTGTGAGGAGCTTTTAAAGGCGCCTATACTATATCTCAAATTTAAAACAATTTTTATTTTGTTTAGTTTTATAACGGCAGTCTTTGAGGCATATTCGCAAAATGAAAACAAAAAACTGGAGCATGGAAATTTGTTTACTGAACTTACTGTTGATGATAAGGCAAAATGCAACTTTTGTTCCAAAATGATGTCTTTTAAAGGAGGAGCAACTTATTATTAATTAAACATTTCTTTATATGACACCGTTTTTATTAAAACTATATCAGTCAAATCTGATTAATCCGGCACGATTAAAAACCTAAGAGTGCCGGAGTACTGGAAAATTTGAATTAATGGAATATGTATAATGTAAATAGTATTAAATTAAAAAACATTACCTTTAATTGTTTATTAACAAAGAGATTTGTACATATATATACATATTACATTTGTGTGTGCATATATTGTAGTTTTTACTCTTCTGTAAAATAATCTTTCAACTAAACTATAACTTTATAAACTGGATTCTTCATAGACAGTAGACATACACGGAAAAAATAACACCGAATTACTGGACATGGCGGTATAATGAAGTGCCTGATTATAGAGATTCTACTGTACCTACTTTTACTTTTATCATGTTAATCTTGTCAGTAAAAAACTGGAATTTCGTCTCCTTCATTCCATTCAGCACCATAATTTGATTGTATAAATAATGATTTTTAAATTATACATATCGCTGTACAGTGTCCAATATTCAGATTTTAGATCACAAACAGACAATACTGACTTACAGAGACCGATACCAATATCATAGAGTCGATCTTTTGTAGCTTTCATTTTGTATCAGTACCAGCTCTCCAGTTCAGATCTGCAGGCACTGAGTTTGCGTTCAAATGAACGATGCGCAATAGGATCACACAATCGGGTCAATCACGGATCTTTTAGAAGATTCGGTCATTATGACTGGATCGTTCATGAATGACACATCACTAATGTCCACGTTTACAGTGGATGGAAAACATTTTTATTTTCAATTTTACTAGAAAAAGTTATTCTTGACAAAAAAATTTGCTTGTTAATAGAATATGGTTGTCATGAAGAATGCAAAGAGTAAGACCAAATTCCATCTGTGTTTCGTGTACCACTGCGAAAATGTGCTACCAAAATAAATGCGTCTTGTTCTGGTGTAAACGGCATTTTTACACAAATCTACAAGAAATAAGACAGTAACAAATGAAACATAACCTTAAAATATTTGTTTAACACGTTAAAACGTCGAACTTTCAAGTTCTGAAAAGAACTTTTTTTCCAACTCGGCAAAGATTAATTTATAGAAAAGCACAGAAATACTGGTAAACACTGCTAAATTGTACAAACAAGAACAGGTATTAAACACTAAAAGTTATGAACTCCTCTGGATTGATGTTTCATCTAGGGTCTTAGTTGGTAAATTTTTCTTGATAATTTCTGAAATGTCAGCTTAAGAAGGACAAATTTATTGAGCGTCAAAATAAATTTGATCAACTGGGACTCGGACATTTATGAAGCCACTGTATAATTATAATGTATATAAATTTAAATATGTATTTTTTACCAAAAATAGTAAATGGTCACCAAATTTTAAACCACAGAATAATCCTGAAGTAATAACCTAAGTATTTGGTTTTCTCTCCCAGAAATACTAAATATTCACCAAATTTTAGAAGATATCTACATGTGTGACATTAATTCCAGTGCTTTGATGCAGCGTCAACCATTTCATCCCACCATCAAAATTCCTAGTTATAAATTTATACCCCAAAATTATTTTATTACCCTTGCCCATTATTAATTATAAGCGATCAACCTAGGTTCAGTTTGAAACTACATCAGCCACATGTAATTTTTGATCTACTTATGATAGGTAGTTTTCTTGTACGAGAATTTTTCTATATAAATAAAAAGTTGTTTTCGTAACTTCCCCAGAGGTCTGAAGAGTTGCTTCAGGTTTTTGTTGCTTTCAAAATAAATAATTTTTCAGATAAAAGATATTATAAAAAAACAAATTAAAGTAGAGACTAATAGACTATTGATTTTATATCTGCATGACAGAATTACAGGGACATTATTATTTTCTTAGGCTCTTGACACTAGTGCTTTCACACTGGGAACAATACAATATTTGTAATTTTTTTCTGTTCTGTGTCTTCCATATTGCTAACAAAATTCGGTATCTTAACGTACTCAATCGAAAATTAACAGGCAACTAAAACCTGACTACCCGACTGACTAACACACGTAAGCATGCGGTGACGTCATACCCGCCGGTTCAGCGGATACTCAGCGCGCCAGTTATAAAAGGTGATATAAAATTCAAATTTTTTGCAATGAGCCTTAAAATTGCAATATCTTTCCGTTAAGCGAATAAAAAAAAATTGTACATAAGATTTAGCTTTATCTTTTTATCTTTATAAAAAAATTGTGAGAACCAAAGTTTTAGGAATTTGTTTTTTTTATATACATACAGTGTGTTTAAATTTAAATTTCCTTGAAAATAGTAAGGCCCAATGATTTTTAGATTTAAAATGCCGCGCCAAATATTTACCTATTGCTTTTTGCATTGTATAACCACATTCTAATATTTTGCGAAGAAACAATACCATTTGTAGCTTCATCAGTGTACAAAATATTTTTCAAAAAACTTGTATTTAAGTACATACCTGAAGCCATAAACAATATTTCATTCTTCTTTCTCTGTCTCCTATTTCTAGACTGTGAAGAAGTTTGGGTTTGTATGCCCGTCTCATTTTTTTAAACATCTCCAAATTCGATTTCTAGATATATTTAAATTAATGCTGGCATCTCTAATGCTCGACTGCAGATTTTCATTAAAATAGTTAAGAATTATTTGGTTTATATGAAGCACACGATTACGATGTTGGTTGGGAAGTTTACCTACACTTCCAGTTTCATCAAAAACTTTATTAATAGTCACAACTGTAGTATGGTGAATATTTTGTCCAGGATGCCTCCTATTAATTTCACGAAATGATCGTATTCCATCACCTACCAATCGCACAATTTCTGTTTTTTCTTGTAAAGAATAATTAACCATTGTGACGTTTTACTGAAGTTATTGTTAATGCAGTGACAGCTTATTTGTTGACAAGTTACATTGTTTGTTTCCATAGCCTTCTTCATCAATCCTGTGCTTCTCTTAAATAATCAAATACATAGCTGAGGAAGTATTAATGTTCAAATTAGATTTTGCTTTCACAGGGTGTTGTATAAAATTAAACTATAATTTTTTAAACTGAAGGTTTATGTAGCAAATGCATTATTTGAATATTTATATTTTCACTAAATAGTTAATAATTGAAAATCCTCAATGAATTTTCCTATTAAATAAATGTTTAATTTTTTTCTCTTTGTAATAATAACAATAATAATAATTTTTCTTTATTACTAATAAATTGAATAATACTGATACAATATTCAAATAATGCATATACTTCGTAAGTAAAAATTAAAATATTATATTATATAAATATTACAACAAAAATCGGTATGGTAGGGTTTTAGATAGTCCTGAATAAGAATCCGGTGCAGTTTTTGTCAAAAAAAAATTGCTAATATTTCTCGTTTTCTGTTCCTATAAAACGTGTCTTGGTTGGCCATGACTTAGACCAAGGGTCCGCAACTGGCGGACCGCGGTCCAGGTCCGGACCGCGAAAGGTAAAATATTGGACCGCCAAAAATTTTTTGAAAGTATAAATTACTCAAATAAATTATTTAAAAAATGTTTTTTACGTTTAAGTGCCAATCTTATCATTTTTTTCTAGTATTTTACAATTGTGTGTGTGTTTTGACTTCTTATTGGTTAGTAAGCAGATTAAATTTGAGTCCAAATAAAAAAATAAGAAATATGAATTTTTTTTCTGGACCTCGTTAAAAATTTTCAAAAGTTTTTGGACCCCACCTAAAATTACTTGCCGACCCCTGACTTAGACCATGAAAATACCGAAATTATACATTCTACTCCTTTTTGAGATCTATCAAACAAAAAAAAGTTGAAACAAATCGGTCAACAAATAACAATTTTACGTGGATGGTTAATGCTTAAGTGGGACACACTGTATATAAAAGCCCTTCAAATTACAGTAAAAAAAAAAGTTTTAGTTATGTTTCTCGAATAATAAGGAAGATATGGCTAAAAGAATACCATAAATACTGTGTGTAGATAGATTTAATTTTTTAGGAATCTAATATATACTTATGACAAAAGTAACAAGTAATAGAAAAGAAGTAAGGAGATAGAATGTTATGTACATATTTCTATTCCTTTTTTATGGACAATACAAAACTTTTAGATATTTTTCTGAATTGTTTAATGATTAAAAAAACAGTATTTAATGCGTTAGTTTACTATATCAACAGCTTTTGTTTTCTTTTTTTTTTTTTTCAAGCAGTAGTACCTACCCAAGTTATTTTTAGTGAACATATTTTATGTTACACGATTCAAAGTTACATTAACTTTGTTTATACGTTCTAATTACATATTAACTTTTTTGCACTTTTTTTAATATTGTTTGTATAATTTGACACAAGGAGAAAATATCTAATGTTTATACATACATACAGTGTGCATCACCCAAATGGAATAAATTCAATAATAAATAAATGGGGGCGTGTTCGAAAAAACGCTCAGACACGTCGATTGGTATTTTTAGTTGCGCATTTTTTTCAACAAAAACATTTTATACAGGGTGTGTCATGTAACTTTCTTGTTTTAAATGCAACACCCTGTATATTCAATTTTTGGATTTTTCAGAAAATTCTAGATATATTTCATGTACAGTTTTATACCTAGCTTCAACTGTTTCGGAAATATTAAATGTTTTCAGATTTGTTGCGGTGCGGCGTCGGCGTTCGCGACGAGCATTTTGAACATCTACATTGGCATTAATGTTTTTTTTTGCTTCTTTACATTATCAAATAAATAAACAGTATTACTTATTAGTTTTTGAGTATATTGTAGGGAATTTCTGTAATCAAATAATTTTCTTTTTTTTTTTTGTTAATTTTTGCAATAAATCTGAAAACACTTCATATTTCCGAAACAGTTGAAGAAAGGTATAGGACACTGTACATGAAATATCTCTAGAATTTTCTAAAGAATCCAACAATTGAATAATATACAAGGCACAAATGTTCTTCTGTAAATTTCTATTCATTTTCTTCTGAACTGGACTAGCTAAATCTAGTAGAATATTATTTTTTCTAGACCTTTAAATAAATGTTTTTACATGATGTAGAATTTCTTTTACATTCAATTCTTTACTTAAGTGTATTTTAGAGGTTATGCAGTTGAGTGGGAGGGGGAGTAGAGGGAGATAAGAGTAAGAGTTTACTTTTATGATTATGATTATATAAACAAGTGATTTTACTTAAATTGTGCCTAAAAAATATTGTTTATATGATTCTGTACATCGGATGGTTTTACTACAATTTTAAGCATTTTTTAGTGTTTGGGTTGGGGGATTGTATATATTTTGCCTAGAATCGATTTAATATTGTTTCTGAAGGTCCAAAAAACATAGTCCATATGATTAGGATGAATTTCAGATATGGCCGAAAACCGGTAGCAAAATACCCAAATAAAGAACAATCTCTAACCACTCTATAAATGAATACTCTCATGGGATTAAATGTTAAATCATTTTATTGAAATGACATCTTGAGCAAACTAAATAAAACTTTGTTTTATTTAGACAGTGGCTTGATTTCTATAAAAATGTTGAGCAAAAAAATTGACGGCACAAAGTGTGTCTTGTATTTTAGTTTGTGATACATTTATGATAATTTTAAGAAATGTTGAATGATTTTCACACAAGGTATACCAGTTTTTAACATTCGATCCTGAAAAAATGTTTGTAAATATGGAATACAAACATATAATTAGCTAATAATTATGTTTATAATCCATCCTGAAGATATTAGGAGACAATTTAGTACTACTCTGTATAAGAAAATGTTTTTAATTTGATATTCTGTTGTGTTATGCCCTATCCCCTCTTTGGAAACTACTTTTTTTTGATTCCTCAAATAGAATTTTATTAATTTCTAATGAATATAAACGTACGTATACATCTGCGCGCCAAGCAACCCGCGCGGTGTGCGCGCTGCGCGTTCGTTGCTCGTCTAATGTTCGTTTGAACTATTCATTTTGAGGAACCTTCCGCGATCCAAAGAAAACCCACAAACATTTTAGTAGACATTTTGCATTGTAGATGATCATGTTTCTGTCACGCGATAAAAATTACGCCGTTTCGGTTCATGAATGGTCCTTTTTTGATAATGGCAAGTTTGTGTAAAAAGAAAAGGAAAATGATCTTTATGTTGAGGATTCCACAGAAGGGATTTCGCACCGATAAGCATCGATAAGTTTAGTTACATTTTCTTCCGACCACTCCATAATACCGCTGAATGGACGCACAGCAAGAACAACAAGCCTCTCGCTCTCCCGTCCAAATCTGTACTGCAAACACACAAAGCAACACTTTGAAAGCATTCGTCGAAAAAACCGACTCAAGGTGGATCGTGACGCGTCGTGTGCGTGCAGTTCGTGCGCAACTCGAAAACCCCGTACTAATCTAGAGAACTTGCTGCAAACGCGCGGCACGCAGATGTATACGCACCTTAATGACATCGTTGATATGCATATTATTTATGTAATCATTAAATATTAGTTATTTAAAGTAAATATTTTATGTTTTTCTTCTCTTTTTCAGGAGGATGCCGACTTTGCAGACTCCTGTAGTAGTTTACAGGGCGAAAGCGAATGGTGGTGGGACTTCCTGTTACAGGTTAGGGAGAATATTCTGGTGTCTATGTCTAATATAGCTGGACAAATAGATGTAGCTGTATTCGAAGAAGAAGTGGCCAGGCCTCTGCTGGACGGACTGTTACATTGGGCTATATGCCCATCGGCCACAGGTCAAGACCCTTTCGCTTCTGTAGGACCTTCATCCTTGCTCTCTCCACAGCGCCTAGCACTAGAAGCACTTTGCAAACTATGTGTAACAAATAGTAATGTCGATCTGGTCATAGCGACACCTCCATTTTCCAGATTGGAAAAGCTATGTGGTGTGCTTACTAAACACCTGTGTAGGTCGGAGGATCAAGTATTACGTGAATTTTCGATAAATCTACTGCATTATTTAGCTGCGGCCGACAGTAGTATGGCAAGAGTAGTTGCCTCGCAAACCCCTTGTGTTTCACTATTGGTGGCTTTCATTGAACAAGCAGAACAAAGTGCTTTGGGTGTGGCCAACCAACATGGTATTAGTGCACTGAGAGATAATCCCGATTCAATGGGTACGAGTTTGGATATGTTGAGAAGAGCAGCTGCCACTCTAGTTTTCCTGGCACGGCACCCTGAAAACAAACCTCTGTTAGTACAGCAAGAGTCACGGCTACTTGCCCTTGTTATGAGCCAAATCTTAGACCAACAAGTGGCGTTACTGCTCTCCAAAGTGCTATTTCAGATATCCCGTAGCTAATCCTTTCTACCTCTGTAGATACTGAACTGTCTATGCGGCCTTGCTGGTGTACAGAATAAATCATTGTATAGTGTGATTTTCCAGACTTTTATCACAATGACAGTGTGCGTGCGTGTGCGAGTGTGGTGCGAAAATTGACAACAAGACTAGAAACGAGATCCTGATCTCTGATAGCTAATCAATTCACATAGTGTAATCCATTATATAATTGTACCATTTTGTAAATTAAGTGACATACGTCTTTCTGGAAAATGTTAAACATACATCCATGTTACTTATGTTATTTATTATTTGATATAAACTTTGAGCACAGTACAGTAGATCCCAACAGCTGTCCAGTTGCCTGGTCTGGTGCAGGTGCAGGTGGTGTCCCCCTTTGGTTTCCTGCGCACTCACTTCTCTTATTTCATGTTTGGTATTACTGTGCGAATGCTTTATACATGTCTGATAATGAATTTAATTAAATAAATGTACAAAGGAAGTACCGAAAGTGGTGTTTTTATACAAGTTTTAATTTTCTATGTATATTTTAGAAATGTTTTATACATCCCATTTTAGCTGATACATTAAGCTCTGTTAATGAACAAGTATGGACTGTAAACATTAGAAAATGCAGTCTTGATTTATAGAACTCAAATGTAGTTTAAAATATGTGGTGATATTTTTCTGGCTGTAGGTATAACTCATCTTATGTATGATTGCATATTGTAAAATAAGTAAATGCTAAATACATTATAACTTTTTTGATTTATGTCACGAACCCCCAATTAAACTGGAATACGACTAGGGTAAAGTTACTATCGATTTGTCTCAGGTAAGTTATTGTTTCAAGTTATTTCTTAGTTAAGTTTTTTCTGTACTTATTGCAGTATTTTATCGTCTGAGAAAAATTAATAAATTCAGTAAACCTTTGTGCCGAAAGGTATTGTTTTCATTAAACTGTTCCTACCGGTGGTGACTGGTGAATTTAAACAAGGTATATCTTAGGAATAATTTCTAGATCCACATACTGAACTGAAAAAAATTACCAAAAAAAAATTGTGTAATAAAATTTATGTTACTGACTGAGATCTTGCAAAAGGTTGTATTAAAAAATATTTTTCTATAACCATCTGATGAAAACAATCAGGTGATCTTGTATTATTCTCACAAAAAGTCAATGTTGTACTAGGACTCGTAAAAAAGGCCACTGTTTATAACTCGACCATTTTATAACCAACTTTGAAAAACAAAATATAAACTAGCATTAATGATTCTAAAAATAGTACATATTGAAATGCCTACCTTAATTGTAGGTGTTTGCCATTTTTTTTAATAGAATGGTGTGTATGTATACATATAGTTTCATGTGATAGAAGCCAGACATATAACTTAGTTTTTACATAAAATTTATGGGAAAAATTCGAGTGTTTCAATAAAATAAGTGCTAACATGTTTACATCTTTAATCGTGTGCATGAAGTTTATTATAAAATCAACAAAAAAAATCGATTCATGGGATAAACATAAAATTTTTTTGTTAATATACATTTCATACAAATGCGGAAATATGCTGCTGTCACGTAACACAATAATAATGTGTTCTAACATTCAATGACATTTTTCTTTAGATGGCTTTATTACTTACGTTGCATATTTGACAGTCCTGTTGGATTGCTCAATTTAATATTTTGCATATATTCCCCTTAGATTTTTCGCGAAAATCAAGTTATATGCCAATTAATTAAGAAAAAAAACATCACTTTTTTGCTTATCATTACGGTTAGACAAAAAAATACGCGTTTCTAGTACCTTTTGATAAATTGACCAAAATTGAGTTGCAGCTTATGGCATTTTTTATGAAATTTCAATTGTGTTGGATGAACATGAGAAAAATATTGTAACAGTATAGCCCCATGTTTAATTATTAAAAAAAATCGTTTTAATTTTCACTAGCCATCACAGAAGTTTGCCTAATCAAAAAGTTGTTAGTTCACAGACTAATTTGTGATGTGTATTTATTTATTTATTTTTTCCGTGTGAAATTTTTGGTTACGAACAAGTAGTTTTTTAACACAAACATTCCTGCACTGTTCCTTTTGGTGCAAATATCCAAATAAACATATAGTGAGATAAATTCTGGTAGTGTTTAATGTTATTTTCCAGGTGACGACCGTCCAAGGTTGTAGAAAAACCATTTATAATAATAAAATATGTGCCGACTAAGAAAGCTGTTAAATTTTTCATCATTAAACTTAATTAATCAGAAAATAAAATAGTAAACTAAATATGATTTGCAAAAATATTAAATTATACCATCTAAAACTAACGACTATAGTTTACATCTGAGGTGCTCAAAGTTTTCACAATTAAGGCCATTTTTATAGTGCAGAGGAATGAAACCCTCTAACAATATCAGATTGTCATAAGGATTCAGATTGTTTTAGGCCTTTTAATCAAAATTGAACTTAACGTAAAAATCAACTGAGGTGACAAGATTGACCACCCCTGTTATAAAAATATCCCGTTTTTAACTAGCAAATACAGTTTACGGCATTTGTAATTTATTTTAACCAATATTGAAACTGGTTTTATAATAGACTAGTAGTAAATATAATGATCATTCATATAAAAAGTACAGCATATCTATTTATGAGGAGCCCAACAGCATATGTCCATGAGACATTCCTGTCGACATTCAGAATAGTCTTATTTATTGTTCTAGTCACATTTGTTTTAAAATTTGCTAATGTACAATTTTTATTGCCTGCTTGTACTTTTTTTAATAGTTTTTAGAAACTCGGTAAAAATTTTGTGTATCATGGAATTTAGAAAATGATTTATCATTTATGATGTTAAAATTACCCATATTGGCCACACCCTTAAATATACACACGATTTCTATGAACCGTGTTCTCATTTTCAAGCAATACAATTATTAATGTGTTTAAAAAATTAGGTAGGTATATTCTGGGTCGACTTTATAAGGTGCGTTTTGTTGGATTGATTCCGGAATTGAATTATGCAGAATGGGCGTTTTATTGCAAGGATATTCTGCATCCGGTTGCAATTTTTGCTTGTGGTTTGAGACGGAATTATTAGAATTAAATGGTGGGGAGATCAAATTTGTGAGGTTGCTTAGGTAGCTGGTGTAGCATTGGGCCGTTGAGATTCGGCATCTGTCTAATGTCAGATTTGATTCGAATCGTTTTATTGATAAATGTCATTCAAAAAAATCCAATAAGAACTGACACCAGTGACTATTACATCAGACGGAGAAAAGTGTAGTTAGTTCATCCGTTTCATATCAAAAATATGCTTCAGTGCAAAGTACACCGTCATGTACCAACAATAATATAGTGCCTGTATAAATTGCTCTGTACAATTTCTGAAAAGGTAAGAAGTAAGAACTGAAGTACGGAGAGTAATTTACACTTGCAAAAGAAATTGAACGCGTACGCTTCTTTACCCGAATTTGACACGCAATATGTCCGATGTCTGTACCAGGGAGACTATATAGATAAGGAGCACAAACTCATACGGGAAAATTGACAAAATTTGTCCAAGAAATGGCAGAAGTTGGGGTGGCGCTAATGTTCCATATGTCCCAAATGAATGTAGCATAATAAATACGAGTGAAGTAAGCAAATAACGACCAATTTTATTTTATATTGAGTTTAGTCTGTTTAGTAGATATATCGAGGAGGTATATTAACCTAAAAACTAGAAGTCAAGTCAATAATTATTACAATTTGTTTTTATAATGGTAAATAAAAAGTTTCGAAAATAATTTAAATATGGTAATAGTATGTGAAGTGAATGACTGTCAACAGATTTAAAATAAAACAGTACGTTTGTGATCTGCATTTTCAATCTAATGATGTCCAGCAGTTCTATATTACAACTTGACCGAATAGTGGGTTAATATTATGGCAAAAGGTCGAATAATTCGGAAGTTGGAAGCAGCTTATTTGATTCTTAATAGAGAAATTTTTAAATAGAAAGATTTCATAAGAGCAAATATTGTATAATTGAATGATGCATTGTTTCTTTATA
>NW_019416585.1:0-598 GCF_000390285.2 Anoplophora glabripennis | reverse complement strand
AGACGGAATATCTAGGATCTACGGATTGGGATGTGATTGTCAGGTCGTCGGCGTATAAGTATATGTTGGTGTTGGGGGGATGTGGGATGTCGGAGTTGTAAATGGTGTATAGGTGTGGGGACAGGACGGTGCCCTGGGGGACACCGGCCTCCATGGGACGGGTGGTGGAAAGGGAATCTTGGATTTGGATGCGGAATTTTCGGTGGTGTAGGTAGGATTTTATGAGTTTGGTAAAGGATATGGGATATTGGTTGGTGAGCATTTTCATCAGTAGGCCTTCAATTAATTACTGAAATTAGTTCTAATTTTAGTATACTCGTAGTGTCATATACGACCCGCGCAAATTGGCATCTGTTTTACCAGCGGTAGATTATAAAGTAATCATCATTATCGTCTCGGCTATTTTTAGTTCAATTTTTTTTGGGCGGCCAGACACAGTGAGGGAGCCAGCTGTTGTCCTTTAATGTCAGTGGTGTTTAGTTCAGAGCGAACAGCCGAGCTGAACAGACGTGTTTGTGAGGTGAAGTGCATTGCAACGAGCAAGATCTACCTGCCTTTATTCAAGCTACCTGGAAAGAATCCCTTTCTTTCCTTTTAA